>NC_084568.2:24735000-24777500 GCF_033978685.3 Nerophis lumbriciformis | reverse complement strand
ATACATGTAAAAAAAATCATCATGGGTCTTATATTTTTTTGGGTATTTTATTTTAGTTATTATTTTGGCCTTATTACCAAATGTGGTTCATTGTCCTCCTGTATAAAGGAATTATATTTAATAAATAAATGTAAAAAAGTTACTTTTAATTTATTATATTTCATACATTTAAAAGGCACAATTCTCCCGCATTCATTGCTTCCAATTTTTAACACAATTTTGGATTATTTTATTTTTTAAATTATTATTATTATTATTATTATTATTTCATTAAGTAAAACGACTCATTTTAGGAGCGAAACATTGAAAAAAAAATATTAAAAAGCACACAAGAACAATGGAGTTGAATAAAAGTATATTATTTTGTTTGATATGCACACACACACACACACACACACACACACACACACACACACACACACACACACACACACATCAGACGACGCGAGGCCAAGTCCCAGCGTGCTATTTGATGCCTCGTTAGGCCCAAGATGGCGGTTAGTTGTAGACAATGATGAGAGTCATTTGGAGCGAGGAGGGAGTGACACGCTGATATATTTATTTCACCCATCCACCATGTGACTTCGCAACATGTCACACACACACACACACACATACACACTCGTGTATGAGTCGTGTGACAGCCCACCTTCATTGTGGGGACATTTTGCATGAACTTACGTCCACTGCAGTGGACGTCTTAGTAACGTCCTCTGCAAAGGACGTCGGTTCTCATGAGTTTGTGTGCGTGCAGCATCCATCCCGCCATCATTTCCTTTTAGTCCACCACCTGCTGAGGAAGTGACATCCAGACCCCCCCCCCCTTCCCCCCAGTCTGACCCTGTTCTCCAACTTTTCCGAAACTTTCTTTCTTCCTCTGGTCCACTACTTGGTCTCGCTCTGTCATTTTGAATTTTCTCATGTTCTTTTTCATTTCCTGTAGTCGCTCTGTTTGAGTTTAATCCTCCTCATTCCTACGCTTCCTCATTTCCATCACACTCTTTTTTTCCTGTTTTCCTATTGTGTTTTGTGTGTGTGTGTGTGTGCGTGTGTGTATGTGTGTGTGTGTGTGTGTGTGTGTGTGTGTGTGTGTGTGTTGCTTTTTTTCCCCCTCGACCTTTTTAAGAATTTGCATGTCGGGATACATGGAATTTGGGCTTCATTTTTCATGGCTTAAGGTTTTAATAAAAGATAAATATCTCCCTCGGCTCATTTTTCTTTGTTCCACCTTTTATTGGGAGAGTTTTGCATGCAAACTTGATGAGTCAGCAACTTTTTTTTTCTTTCCTTAACTTCTCGCTAAAGTTCTCTCTCTCTCTCTCTCTCCCTCTCATAGCATCCACGGGCTCCAAGCAAAAACAAGGTGAGTTTTTCCAACATTAACAACAAAAGTACTTCATTGACTACTTTAAAACTGAGTTTAAGTGGGCCTGGGGACCATTTTCAGGCCGCAGTTTGGCCCTCGACACTTTTAAAAAAATCAAATCAAAATGTTCTTTTGCACTAATTTGCTTTGTCAGCCATAACACAAAGTAAATAAGTTTTATTATGATAGCTTACTGTAGTATAAATTGACCTCTTAAATATGTATTAAATTGTTATAAGTACACCTCTGCATAACATTGTATCTTTATTAACATTAAAGAAAATAAAGAAATATAAATCGACCTACAATCAAGAATAACTGTATTAAGTGCATTAATGTTTCTGAAATAATAATAAAAAATAAGTTTAATCCTTTTTTTAAAGAAACATTTTTTAACCTACTTGACCAATTTTATTCTGAAAAATACAATTAAAAACATTTATTAAGTAAAAAATATATTAAAATTGATCAGCAACAACAATGTTTTATTATAAAAATGAAGTCAGGATTAATAGCTACAAGGAGCACATGTTGTCGTGTTTGTAGTGTTTGAAGCATGATACTGATAAAGCATGTTACGCTCAACGCCCCACTTTTTGAGAAGAACCCATTTAAAATCACTGATTATGCCATAACTGATATTTAATAAGGTACAATTAAGCCAAATATTTTTATTTATAGCTTCATGGTCAAATGTTGAGTTCTATTTTGTTAATTTGCAATTTTTTGGGGCTGAAAATTACATTAATTTTTTTATTATTTTTTTTAAAAGCACAATATGTTTTATGGGAAATACTTTGGGAAAAATAAAGGCATAAAAAGTACAGTTTTTATTGTTAAAGATGGTCTTTTGGACCATGTTTAAAACAACACATGCACTTAAACAAGGTCTTAAAAAGTCTCATTTGCATTTAAGGCCTTAAAATGTCCTGAATTCCATCAAAATCTAAAAAAAAAAAAGTATTTAATACGACTACAAAAGGTCTTAAAAATGTATTAACTTTTTGCTTTGTCGGAAAATAAATGCATTAACTTGAGTCTCACTTTTAAATATTTACATTCGTTATTTGTAACTGCAAAACGGAACTTAAGTATTCAGAATCTATGGAATTAACGTTTGTTAAAGCGGACCGCTGCAAAACAAAGCCAAGTTATTTGTGTCAGATGTTTACATTTGTAAACATTGTGATGAAAGTAAATAGAACGATAATGGAAAAAGTCGAAAATCGATGTCAAATGATGCCAAAACGCCATAAAGCAAATTCATTTCTTATTAATGAGATATGTTATTAGATATTACACTAGTTTGTTTCATTACACAAAGCTAAGATGAAGATATTTTGTTGTGATAGTTTAGCACACATTGACCTACATCGGGTTGCTTTTAGTGTATTTAAAGTATTAATTTGTATTTTTTTTTTTGCAATGTGTCTTTATTACAAAAGCTTTTTTTAGACACTTGAATTTATGCAACTGCATTTTTTGCGTTGGAATTTTGTGAACTGTATTTTTTTTTTTTTACTTCCAAATATGCTGACAAATTAATGAAATAAACATCTGTGAGCAAAATTCAGTGTGTAAAAATTCAGTATAGAAAAAAAATTGTCTAAAATTTCAGTGTAAAAAAAAATTGTGTCTAAAAATTCAGTGTAAAAAAAATAATTCAGTGTAAAAAAAAAAACAGTGGAGAAAAAATTGTTGCTTCAAAACTCCAGATTAAATTAAAATCAGACTAAATTAAGACTAAAGCAATTGAGCCTGTCAGATACCAGCCAATGAGGGAAGTTAAGAAGCAACAAATATTTCTGCACTGAATATTTCTGCTCTGAATTTTTTTACACAGAATTTTTATACACTGGATATTTCTGCGTTGAATTTGTTTACACTGAGTTTTTATACACTGGATATTTCTGCATTTAATTTTTTTTACACAGAATTATTTTGCACCTAATTTTTTTACACTCATCTTTTTAAAACCTGGATATTTCTGCTTTGTATTTTTTTTACACTAATTGTTTTTTACATTTAAATTTTATACACTGGATATTTCTGCATTCAATTTTTTTACACCGAATTTTTATACGCTGGATATTTCTGCATGTAATTTTTTTACACTTAATTTTTTTGCACTTAATTTTTTTACACTTAAAATTGTATACACTGGATATTTCTGCATTTAATTTTTTTACACTGAATTTTCATGCACTTCATTTTTTTATCCCAAATTTTTATGCACTGAATTTTTTTACACTGAATTGTTACACGCTGAATATTTCTGCATTTAACTTTTTTTACACTGAATCTTTTTGCACTTAATTTTTTTACACAACATTTTTTATACACTGGATATTTCTGCATTTAATTTTTTTACACAGAATTTTCATGCACTTCATGTTTTTAGACCAAATTTTTATGCACTGCATTTTTTTACACTGAATTTTTATACACCGAATATTTCTGCATTAAATTTTTTTACACTGAATTTTTAGATGCTGGATATTTTTGCATTTAACTATTATTACAATGAATTTTTTTGCACTTAATTTTTTTACACAAAATTTTTTATACACTGGGTATTTCTGCATTGATTTTTTTTTACACTGAATTTGTTTTCACTTAATTTTTCTCACAAATTTTTATTCGATGAAATTTTCAGCATAGTTGAAATAAAAATCAGTTCACCAAATTCAAACGCAAAAATTTCTACATAAATTTGGTGTCAAAAAAAACCTTTGGTGATAAAGACACAAAATAACCTTCAGAGAAAAAACTCCATACTAGGCATCTTCTGCAAGAAAAGTTTATTGGAATTTGATGGAAAATCTGAAGAATTACAAAGTTTTTTTCCAAATAAATATTAGTTTACAAAAGAGAGATGTGGTGTTTTTTTAGTTATGTTATTTTGTTTTCCAATGTAAACAAGTGGTGAATTAATTAATATTCAATAATTACAATTAATCCAGATCTCCCATTTTGCAAGTGTAGATGTGAAATGTCCTTTAATTTTATACATGACAAAAAGTCTGACATTTGACATGTCTAAGCCTATATTATGTATAAAATAAATAATTATTTTATACATAATGTTTTATATATTGTGCTCCTGAGTTAATGTTGCTGATCAATTTGAATGTATTATTATGTAGTGAGTTTGTATGATGTTATATTTACAGTAACAAATCAAAATTGAACCATTGAAATATTTGATATATTTATATTCAAATATTATATTAATGAAACATTTAAACCATATAAATAAGGATTCATTTGTTTGTTATTTCAGGCAAATTTATGCATTTTAAATATTTTCTTTTACAGACTAAAAAGAATGATAATACAGTTATTTGTCGTAAGTTGATCTATATTTATTTACTGTGAATAAGGAATACAATGTTATGCAGAGGTGTACTTATAACAATTTTAGCTTTTTTTTAACAATTTTGAGACCAAAATGAAAATGAAATGAAACACCTTCTGATGAATAGCATGGAGAATTGTCTAACACTATTTTAACAGTGTAAATATTGCAAAGAAAAAAAAATTATTATTAAATTTCAAGTAAAAATATAATCACATTATTACACAAAAAATTATACAGTGTTCTTGTTCAAATAAAAAAAAATTCTGCCCACATAGAAAATAATAATACATTTAGAAATAAATAATAATACAATAAAATGAGGAACAAATTAAAAAAGTTCAATAAATAATCACTAATAAACACTGTAAAATATGTACACTTTTTAAAATAATGTAGCTTTATTTCGTAATATTTGGAGTGTGAAATTAACTTTTTGTCTCACTTTCACTCTCTCGTTGTCCTTTTTAGCGACCGGGCCCTTCAATCGCGTTTGCCCGTCGAGGACGCCGTCGCTTCCCTTCCTCCTCCTCGCCCTCCTGCTGACCACCTGACCGGCGAGACGACGCTCAGATTAAAAAAGAAGAAAAGGACAGCGAGAAACGATCCACGCGGCCCCGATGCGTGCCAAGATCGTGCCGACGGCGCCTCGCGCGCAAACGCCCAACGGGCGTATGGCACATCGCCTTCACTCAGGGTCAAGCAAGAGAATCCATCACATCAGGATCATTGATATCACTAATCATCGCATAGTATCATACTCGACACTTCATTTTTGTACAGTCAACAAAAACACGATATCATCCCCACTGACTTTTGATATCGATACTATGGATATTTGTATCGCCCAGCCCTCTTTTACAGAACTAGTAACCCCCACTAGGTTACCCACTACACTACTTGTACACTGTTACTGGTAGTGGGTATTGTCCAGCATCAATACAGCTGCGCCCCCTGCTGGGATCTAACTGGTTCTACTGGTTTGGCCCCTCCAATAGGTCTTTTGTATTAATAATAATGATGATGATAATAATATGCTTTGTCCTCTCTGGTCAGACCCCCCTCTGTGCTGCCCGCCAGGGGGGATTGTGGGTAAGCCGAACAGTCATCTATTGTCTTCACTGTGTTAGTTAACAAGCGCTGCCAAAATATGCTTAATAGTGTTTCATTGTTTTAGTAACAACTTTCCCTTTGAAATGTGGCTTCTCACACTACTTGTGTTTATACATCCATATAAACACAAACAGGTGCATCTCAGGAAATGAGAATATGGAGCAAAGGTCATTTGAATTCAGACTATGAGGCCAACCAAAGTTTTTGCAGGTTTTTTTTTTTAGCAGGATTTATATCATTCAACTTTTTTTTGTAAATCATTTTTTCATGTAAAAAAAACACATTATTTTTTTTAACAATAAAGCTTTGTTTTTGCAAAAATAAAGAGTTCACCAGACAATTTTAGGTTTGCACCAACTGAAGTTTCATAGAATTAGATAAATAAAATCCAAATATGAAATAAGTAGCAGGCAACTTTTCATTCAATAGCATGAAGTGCAGCATCTCTTAACCAGCACTGCAATGAGGAAAAAAATACATTTAAAAAATGATATTGCGGTGAATTTTTTTTATATATTTTCTAAAATAACTAACTTATGCTGTAAAAATCTGTACAAAAAACATTATAATCCATCTAAGTAAAGTTTTTAAAAACATGGATTATCTAAACTATTGAGTGGTACTGTATATATAAATCCTAGCTGTATTAAATTAATTTCGACAATCTAGTCCAGGGGTGTCTCAGGGGCCACATGGAGGAAAATCTGTGATGATTAAAATCATGGCATTAAAAGTAAAAAAATAAAGACAACTTCAGATTGTTTTCTTTGTCTTACTTTGGCCAAAAATAGAACAAACACATTCTAAAAATATTACAATAAAAATATAGAAAAAAACTACCGGCAGCGGTAAAGTTTAGATCATTGGTCCCCAAACTACGGCCTGCGGGGCGGATCCGGCCCCTCAGCATCCAAAATCCGGCCCACAGGAAGACCCAAGTAATTTTATTTTATTTTTTATTTTATTTTTTTTTAATCTTTCCGTTCTAATCCATTTTCTATCGCTTGTTACTCTTGGTGTCTCTGGCAAATCTAAAAATGAATTTCCCCATCGATAACGTGACAATGTTAAATGTTGATGAATATCAATGTTAATTGAAGTTAAATGTCAAAACGGATTATAAAGACAATATATATATATATATATATATATATATATATATATATATATATATATATATATATATATATATATATATGCAGCCTGGCCCCAAGTTTTTTTTAACCCAATGCGGCCCCCGAGTCAAAAAGTTTGGGGACCCCTGGTTTAGATCCATGAAGGAAAGAAAAAAGTGAATGAATGTTTATAACTGAATACATTTACATATGCATAAAAATGTGTTTTCTTTTGTTTTTTTTTGTTTTTTTAATGAATTAAGTAACATTTATGACAACCTTTTTCCAAAACACAATATAGAATGTGAGGCATAACAGGATAATGCACACATTTATCATTTGTTTGCAAAACGCTTACAAAAAAGACAAACCCCAAAAATGTACCGTGGGACCCCTTTTTTTATGACCCCATTTTGAAAATTTGAAAATTCCTAGTGCCAACACTGATGGAGAATTGGTGCGTGCAAAACAGCAGCAGGTGGCTGTGGCCTGCGGGCCGGTTCTAATACTAATCAAAGATAATTCATTCGCGGGTCAATTTACAAAAAAATATTGTAAAAAAAACACAAAAGTGTAAAACTGCACCATACTTTGTATTGTAAAGACAACATTGCCTTCATACATGATTTTGACAACAAATAGTAATAACAAATAACAACTTTTTTTTTTTATCTGTAAACCATATATATTCTAATTTATTGAGATGCACCTCGTTACATATTGTAGATATTCACGACACATGTGCCACAATGTAGTTTTGCAAGCTAAATTCATTATTTTGGGTGATTTAAGATTTTTGTAGTTTTAGTCACGGAAGCAATAAATTAAATGAAAATATACGTATTAATAATCATGTGCATAGAATTTACCATATTAAATAATTAAATGAATATATATTTTTGAAAACTGATGATTTACTTGTAACGTTGCTTTAAGTCTATTTCCGTAAAACTACATTGTTGGCACTCGGGTTACTTAAGTAATTATTATTGCCACTTTTTTTTTTTTTACTTCTATTTTGGGTGCTACCGTTTCTTTCTTCTTCTTCTTTTTTTTTTGTAAAGTAATTTCTGTCCCCCATAATGTTTAGTTATTTTGTGTTTATGTGTGTAATGTTCTGTCAGCGTTCACATTATAGTGAAGAATGTAGCTTCTTCTGTGAAGAGACAACTGCAATCTGAGCCTTTTCTTTTTTTAACATTGTAATACAAAAATAAAATGTGGTTGCATTGAGGAAACTGTCATTGTAACACAAACACACACACACACACACACACACGCGCGCGTTCTTGTATGTTTTCCCTTCTTGAGACCTCCGAAAAATGCCTCCCTCTTTAGGACCACACCTTTCGAAGATTTATAAAGATTTGAATTTACAACATTAATAATATATGCATACTATGCAAATATAAAAAAGCTTGTTGAGTTGGAATTTCACAAGAAAAAGGTCACAATTTCACAAGAAAAAGGTCACAATTTCACAAGAAAAACTTAGAATTTTGGCAGCATTACAATAAAAGTCGTCATTTTACTCTGAGGTCACAATTTTATAAGAAAACTTTAAAATGATGGCAATATTATAATAATCGGAATTTCACTCTGCAAAATTTTGACAAAAGTCATAATTTTTCTGTAAAAGCTAACTGTTAATGGAAGTGAAGTGAAGTGAATTATATTTATATAGCGCTTTTCTCTAGTGACTCAAAGCGCTTTACATAGTGAAACCCAATATCTAAGTAACATTTAAACCAGTGTGGGTGGCACTGGGAGCAGGTGGGTAAAGTGTCTTGCCCAAGGACACAACGGCACAACGGCAGTGACTAGGTTGGCGGAAGCGGGGATCGAACCCGGAACCCTCAAGTTGCTGGCACGGCCACTCTACCAACCGAGCTATACCGCCCCCAATGGCCACTATAGTCTTAGTACCAGAGTGTATTTGTTCATCCTACGGTCACATATGGGACGCGGGTTGTCTTACGTCAGCACCGGAAGTCGTAAAATCAGTTAATCACCTGGCGGGTTTTTTCAAGGATGGATAGGGAAGTCCTTCTTTGGCTGCCGTCTTGTTTTATCATATATTGCTGCCTTTGTACCTGTTTACCTGTTTACTTTTGTATGCACATGAAATCAACCAAAAATCCTGACTTTGGAGCAATGTTCACGGACTCTAGTATTTGGCTCTTTATCAGATGCAATGGTTTTTCTGTATTGGGACCATGATTTCGGTCCTAACTCGTATGGAAGGTACTTGTCTCAAGAAGGCTAGAAATACAAGAACACACACACACACACACACACACACATCTGTACTTGTGTCAGACAGCAAAGGAGGAGATGATGTAAAAATGCTGTAGTAACTTAGAAAGTGTTGAATCTAGTGCGTGTTTTTGTATCCACTCCTGTAGTCTTCAGGCTTTATTGGCCGTAAACAAAAGTACTGAGTGTGTAGTAAATATACAAGCGTAAGCAGTAAATGCATTTCCATTTAAATAGGCTGTAATGTCCGAGCTCTTGTCAAGCCGCAAGGACAATTTCCTGAATGCTACTATTTCATGCTTGATCATTTCTGTTGACGACACGTTGTCGTCGCCGCTTGTCTTTGACTCCTCCAGACTGTTGACCTTGATGTCTGCGCTTCTCACGTATTTAGCGTTCGGAACACAACAAGCGTTTTTCATGTCTCAACGTAAAAGTCGCAAGGTCCAGTCCGGTTCCAAGTGTGCAACTTTAATTGAGATAGGATCTGATGGTCCATTAATCAGTGGTGTTCCCGTCAGGGCCAGCAAGGCCTTCTCTGCTGGCCTAACATAACCAGAAATCATGATCATAGTTAAAGATTAATTTTTTTTTTTTTTTATTTACTTTCCCTAAATATCTAAAAGTATTCATATTCTCTTCATGTCATATCATGCTCCTTCCAATGCTGTTATTTTTAGTTTTAGTTTGTATCCAATCAGAATTCAGCAAGCTTATGTTGCCATGCTGTACCAAATCTGCCAGAATCAACAATGTGGGTGTCCGTGCACTGTAAGTGAATGGGTACATACAGATGATCAATCAATCAATCAATCAATGTTTATTTATATAGCCCTAAATCACAAGTGTCTCAAAGGGCTGCACAAGCCACAACGACATCCTCGGTATAGCCCACATAAGGGCAAGGAAAAACTCACCCCAGTGGGACGTCGATGTGAATGACTATGAGAAACCTTGGAGAGGACCGCATATGTGGGTAACCCCCCCCTCTAGGGAGACCGAATGCAATGGATGTCGAGTGGGTCTAACATAATATTGTGAGAGTCCAGTCCATAGTGGATCCAGCATAACAGTAAGAGTCCAGTCCACAGTGGGGTCAGCAGGAAACCATCCCGAGCGGAGACGGGTCAGCAGCGCAGAGATGTTCCCAACCGATATACAGGCGAGCGGTCCACCCCGGGTCCCGACCCCGGACAGCCAGCACCCCATCCATGGCCACCGGATCTTTGTGTCTCCCCTTCCACAAGGGATAGGGGGGAGCAGAGGAGAAAAGAAAAGAAACGGCAGATCAACTGGTCTAAAAAAAAGGGGGCTATTCAAAGGCTAGAGTATACAAATTAGTTTTGAGATGGGACTTAAATGTTTCTACTGAGGTAGCATCTCTAACTGTTACCGGGAGGGCATTCCATAGTGCTGGAGCCCGAATAGAAAACGCTCTACAGCCCGCAGACTTTTTTTGGGCTCTGGGAATCACTAATAAGCCGGAGTTCTTTGAACGCAGATTTCTTGCCGGGACATATGGTACAATACAATCGGCAAGATAGGCTGGAGCTAGACCGTGTAGTATTTTATACGTAAGTAGTAAAACCTTAAAGTCGCATCTTAAGTGCACAGGAAGCCAGTGCAGGTGAGCCAGTATAGGCGTAATATGATCAAACTTTCTTGTTCTTGTCAAAAGTCTAGCAGCCGCATTTTGTACCAACTGTAATCTTTTAATGCTAGACATAGGGAGACCCGAAAATAATACGTTACAGTAATCGAGACGAGACGTAACGAACGCATGAATAATGATCTCAGCGTCGCTAGTGGACAAAATGGAACGAATTTTAGCGATATTACGGAGATGACAGAAGGCCGTTTTAGTAACACTCTTAATTTGTGACTCAAAGGAGAGAGTTGGGTCGAAGATAATACCCAGATTCTTTACTGAGTCGCTTTGTGTAATTGTTTGGTTGTCAAATGTTAAGGTGGTATTATCAAATAAATGTCGGTGTTTAGCAGGACCGATAATCAGCATTTCCGTTTTCTTAGTGTTGAGTTGCAAGAAGTTAGCGGACATCCATTGTTTAATTTCATTAAGACACGCCTCCAGCTGACTACAATCCGGCGTGTTGGTCAGCTTTAGGGGCATGTAGAGTTGGGTGTCATCAGCATAGCAATGAAAGCTAACACCGTATTTGCGTATGATGTCGCCTAGCGACAACATGTAAATACTGAAGAGTACAGGGCCAAGAACCGAACCTTGGGGGACTCCGCACGTTACCTTAACATAGTCCGAGGTCACATTGTTATGGGAGACGCACTGCATCCTGTCAGTAAGATAAGAGTTAAACCACAACAAGGCTAAGTCTGACATACCAATACGTGTTTTGATACGCTCTAATAAAATGTTATGATCGACGGTATCGAAAGCAGCGCTAAGATCAAGAAGCAGCAACATAGATGACGCATCAGAATCCATCGTTAGCAGTAGATCATTAGTCATTTTTGCGAGGGCTGTCTCCGTAGAGTGATTTGCCCTGAAACCGGATTGAAAAGGTTCACAGAGATTGTTAGACATTAAGTGTTCATTTAGCTGCTGTGCGACAATTTTTTCGAGGATTTTCGAGATAAACGGAAGGTGGGACACCGGCCGGTAGTTTACCATGAGGTCAGGATCGAGGTTAGGTCTTTTGAGCAAAGGATGAATAACCGCTTTTTTGAATGCTAGTGGAACAGTGCCAGAGGAAAGTGATAAGTTTATAATATTTAGCACTGATGGACCTAATAATACAAAAAGCTCCTTAATAAGTTTCCCAGGAAATGGGTCAAGTAAACATGTTGTTTGTTTTGTCCCATTGACACATCTTAACAATTCCTCTAGTGTTATTTCATCAAAGAGAGAGAAACTATTTTGGAGGGCGGTATCCTTCGTAGATACAGTCGTATCTGTGTTAATAGAACCCAGTTGTAGCTGCGATGCATTGTCTTTAATCTCCTTTCTAATGAGTTCAATTTTCTTATTAAAGAAATTCATAAAATCATCTGCTGAGTTGGTGGAGCTACTGGGAGGAGTCCCTTGTTGGGTTAGCGATGCTACTGTACTAAACAAAAATTTCGGATCATTTTTGTTGAGGTGGATGAGATTTGAGTAATATTTAGCTTTAGCTAGGGTAAGCATGTGTTTATAAGTTATTAAACTATCACTCCATGCTTGATGGAAAACCTCAAGTTTAGTAGCGCGCCATTTGCGTTCCAGCTTTCTACATGATAATTTATGGGCTCTAGTTTCTTCTGTAAACCATGGGGTGCGCCTTTTAGTTAAAGTTAAAAGTTAAAGTACCAATGATTGTCACACACACACTAGGTGTGGCGAGATTATTCTCTGCATTTGACCCATCACCCTTGATCACCCCCTGGGAGGTGAGGGGAGCAGTGGGCAGCAGCGGTGGCCGCGCCCGGGAATCATTTTGGTGATTTAACCCCCAATTCCAACCCTTGATGCTGAGTGCCAAGCAGGGAGGTAATGGGTCCCATTTTTATAGTCTTTGGTATGACTATAAAGCTCTTTTAAGCTTTAGCGGTGCTATACTATCAATGGTGTCGCGCAGGGCGTCGTTAAAGTTGTTAGTGAGGTTATCAATAGAGCCGACATCATTTGGGAATGGTGCCATTACCGAAGGCAGTAGGCCAGCAAGAGTCATCGTTGTGGCAGCATTAATGTTGCGGCTGCTATAGTAGTTATTATTATTAGTTTGTTGACAATGAGTCAGAACTTCAAATTTTATAAGGTAATGATCGGACATTACTTTAGTATACGGGAGTATCGTAACTTTGGAGGTGGTGACACCCCTGACCAGCACTAGATCTATCGTATTTCCGTTGCGATGCGTAGGTTCATTTATTATTTGTGTAAGACCACAGCTATCAATTATAGTCTGGAGCGCCATGCACTGAGGGTCCGATGGGGTATTCATATGGATATTAAAGTCCCCCATTATGATTATATTGTCGGCGTGCGTCACTAAATCAGCAACGAACTCTGAAAATTCACTGATGAAGTCCGAATTGGGTCCTGGGGGGCGGTAGATAACAGCCAGGTGGAGAGGCAGCGGTGTGACAAACCTCATAGTAAGCATCTCAAACGAGTTATATTTATTATTTAGGATCGGGGTAAGATTAAAGTTTTTATTGTGTATGAGTGCAACTCCCCCACCCCTTTTAATGGGACGGGCAATATGCGCTCCCGCATAGCCAGGAGGAGACGCCTCACCCAGCGCAAAGAAATCGTCTGGTTTGAGCCAGGTCTCGGCGAGACCAATAACGTCAAGATTATTGTCTCTAATGACCTCATTAACTAATAGCGTTTTGGAAGATAATGATCTTATGTTTAAGAAGCCCATATTATAGGTAGTGGGCTGTTTTGAGGAGTTTTTGTTGAAATTATCCGTAGTAGCAATATTAATAATGTTGTGTTTATTATGTGTAGTGCACTTTAAATAATTTCGACCATATCTAGGAATTGATATGACGGGAATTTTCCGATTGTTTGCTTGATGTTGTGATAAACCGAACGCATCATAACTTGCCACCTCAGTAGAGTGCATGTCTACTTCTGACACAGAAAAAACATTTTTTGAGTTGTGTATTGTTCTAAAATAGCTGCTATGTGTGCAGGTATTATCCAGCCTGGCGCTGGCTAGTTCTATTTTAACTAACTTCTCACCCGGACTAGCGCTTCTTTGAGGATTAGCCTTTCGCTTTGTTGTTAGCCCTGCTCGGCATCCCCGCTTCTGCTTCCGCTCACACCGCTTACGTGTCTTCCGTTGACGGTCCCCGCTGGCACTTAACTCCGCTGCTTTAGAGGCCGCTGGATGTAGCCAGCGCAAAATCCCCACGCTAGCGAGGAGGTCGAAAGTACCCGCATCTTTCAGCCTATAACGGCCCGATCTATCCACATCCAGAATCGTCTGTCGGTCGTATCTGATCACGAAGTGTCCACGCTGTGAGCCAGCCATGAAATAGACAGAATTGACGGGTATTTTTGCCAAATCGCTCTACACTTCCAAGAGCGTCTGCAAGCCACTGCCATCAGGGCGCCGCCATCTTTTGATCCAGTTGATAGACAGTTGCGATAGCCAATCAGATCAGGAGTTGTTATCAGTAAGGCCTTTTAATGGCCTCACGTTGAACGTGACATTTACGCGTCCTGTAATTGGATACTCATCGGGACCGTCAGCGGATGAATTTGAGAACACATACGGTTGATAGACAGTTGCGATAACCAATCAGATCGCAAGTTGTTGACAGTAGCTTATCCAAGTAGCCTGATGTTAACGAGACTGTGATTGGATATTCACTTGTCATTCCAAAATTTAATTTTGAATGCGCCAGAAAATAACCCGTTTTGTACTCAGTAGGGCGTAAATGTGGTTCTGTATATATGTATGTGGTGACATCAATTATGGTATTTTGAGAGGTAATCATTGAAGTCAGACATCACTGAAGGCCTCGGTGGGAAACGCACGGCCCACCACTGCTATTAATCAATCACAATTGATTTGTATAGCCCTTCATCACAAGTGCCTCAAAGGGCTACAGAGATCACAATGACATTCCCTGATCTGCAAGGAAAAACTCTAAAAACTGGGAGAATGAGGAAACCTTGGGAAGGAGTTGTACAAACCGCGTTTCCATATGAGTTGGGAAATTGTGTTAGATGTAAATATAAACGGAATACAAATTTGCAAATCCTTTTCTACCCATATTCAATTGAATGCACTACAAAGACAAGATATTTGATGTTCAAACTCATAAATTTAATTTTTCTTTTGCAAATAATAATTAACTTAGAATGTCATGGCTGCAACACGTGCCAAAGTAGTTGGGAAAGGGCATGTTCACCACTGTGTTACATGGCCTTTCCTTTTAACAACACTCTGTAAACAATTGGGAACTGAGGAGACACATTGTTTAAGCTTCTCAGGTGGAATTCTTTCCCATTCTTGCTTGATGTACAGTTTAAGTTGTTCAACAGTCCGGGGGTCTCCGTTGTGGTATTTTAGGCTTCATAATGCGCCACACATTGTCAATGGGAGACAGGTCTGGACTACAGGCAGGCCAGTCTAGTACCCGCACTCTTTTACTATGAAGCCACGTTGATGTAACACGTGGCTTGGCATTGTCTTGCTGAAATAAGCAGGGGCGTCCATGGTAATGTTGCTTGGATGGCAACATATGTTGCTCCAAAACCTGTATGTACCTTTCAGCATTAATGGCGCCTTCAGAGATGTGTAAGTTACCCATGTCTTGGGCACTAATACACCACCATACCATCACAGATGCTGGCTTTTCAACTTTGCGCCTATAACAATCCGGATGGTTCTTTTCCTCTTTGGTCCGGAGGACTCGACGTCCACAGTTTCCAAAAACAATTTGAAATGTGGACTCGACAGACCACAGAACACTTTTCCACTTTGTATCAGTCCATCTTAGATGAGCTCAGGCCCAGCAAAGCAGACGGCGTTTCTGGGTGTTGTTGATAAACGGTTTTCGCCTTGCATAGGAGAGTTTTAACTTGCACTTACAGATGTAGCGACCAACTGTAGTTACTGACAATTGGTTTATGAAGTATTCCTGAGCCCATGTGGTGATATCCTTTAGAGATTGATGTCGGTTTTTGATACAGTGCCGTCTGAGGGATCAAAGGTCACGGTCCTTCAATGTTGGTTTCCAGCCATGCCGCTTACGTGGAGTGATTTCTCCAGATTCTCTGAACCTTTTGATGATATTATGGACCGTAGATGTTGAAATCCCTAAATTTCCTGCAATTGCACTTTGAGAAACGTTCTTAAACTGTTTGACTATTTGCTCACGCAGTTGTGGACAAAGGGATGTACCTCGCCCCATCCTTTCTTGTGAAAGACTGAGCATTTTTGGGGAAGCTGTTTTTATACCCAATCATGGCACCCACCTGTTCCCAAGTAGCCTGCACACCTGTGGGGTGTTCCAAAGAAGTGTTTGATGAGCATTCCTCAACTTTATCAGTATTTATTGCCACCTTTCCCAACTTCTCTGTCAAATTCAACAAATTCAAATTCTAAAGTTAATGATTATTTGCAACAACAAAAAAAATGTTTATCAGTTTGAACATCAAATATGTTGTCTTTGTAGCATATTCAACTGAATATGGGTTGAAAATGATTTGCAAATCATTGTATTCCGTTTATATTTACATCTAACACAATTTCTCAACTCATATGGAAACGGGGTTTGTATATGTGGTTAGTTTGTTATGTATAACTAGTTGCTTGTTTATGTCTATCGCTTACTTGGTTAGTTACATGTGGTTACTAGCTAGCTTGTGGTTGTTAATCACATGAAACTAGTTGGTTACATGTGGATCTTAATCAATTAATTCAGTTTGTTTACAAGCTACTTATATTGTTTGAGTTAGTCTTGGTGAGTTGGGAAAACGCAATTGAAGAGACAAAACAATCCATGGCGAGACGCGTCTAATTTTGAACTTTCTCCAAAAACTTTACAATGCATATCTTTTACACTGCAGCTTTCCCTTAATGACGGTGCATTACATTTCCACACAGCGGGTGATCTCGCTGCTCTTTTAATTGGGCCGGCGTTGAATATTAGAGCTCATAATGGTGGTGTTAATCACAACCACGGACTATCAGGAGAAGAAGAAAAAAAAACATTTTACTTTACTCACAGTATCATTGTCCTCAAGATTTTTCCTTTCTATGGACTCAACTTTTGCACAACTTTTAAAGATGGACTTTGTGGTGAGAATGGCACACTTTTATCTCCTATATTTACAATATCTACACTATATCAGATGTGTTCAACAGGGGTCCGCTACCCCGAGGGGAGGTACTGCAGAGGGTCTTGAAATTTGTGGTTGATTTGGACTTTTTAAGATTATGTCTCCATTTTTCCACAAATGTAAATGTCTTTAGATGCACATTTAAATTGATCAACACACTGTAGTGTAGTTTATAAACGACAGCGCCAGGGCCACCCTACTCACTGTACCTTGCAATTTTTTAAAATAAAAGTATGAATAAATTATGATATTATTATATTCATGTTAGCATTTCAAATACCTAGCAATTACCATGCTAGTTGCCAGTTAGCGATTGACGTACTAGTTGCTACCTAGTGATTACCGCACTAGTTGCCAGCTAGTGATAAGTAGGCTAGTTGCTAGCTTGCGATTAGCATGCTATTGCCGGCTAGCCATTCAAGTCCTGTTTTTTGCTAGCGATTAGCGCGTTGGTTGCCAGCTGGCCTTTACCGCACTGGTTTTCCAGCTAGTATTTAGCGCGCTAATTGCGATTAATGTGTTAGTTGCCAAATAGCGATTAACGTGCTAGTTGCGAGATAGCGATTTGTGCGCTATTTCCAAGGTAGCGATTAGCATACTACTTGCCAGCTAGAGATTAGCATGCTAGTTGACAGCTAGCGATTAGTATGCTAGTTGCCAGCCAGCGTGTAATGGTACAGTGGACTTAGACTTAGACTTAGAAAATCTTTATTGTCCCCGAGGGGCAATTTGGTTTGCAGCAGTCGTCATTAAAAACAAGGTTCAACAGTAAAACGAGGTACAACAGTAAAAAACAAGGTACAACAGTAAAAATGAGGTACAACAGTAAAAACAAGGTACAATAGTAAAACAAGGTACAAATACATAAAATACATACAACATACAAACCATCATGAAGGCATTGAGCTAAAAACTAAAAACCTTTGTAAAACAATAAAAACTAATCATCACACGTCGCTTCCCACTAAAGTGACTGCATAGCAGCTAAGCTTGTTTAAGAAGCTCATTTATAAAGGCAACAGCTGAGGGAACATAGGATCTTATGTATCTGTTGTTTTTGGCCTTTCTATTAGTAGGGACGTACCTGCATCCTGAGGGTAAGAGTCTAAACTCTGAGAAGAGAGGGAGTGGAGAAGGAGACGGCACTGAGACATTGACGTCGCTTAGCCTTAGGCGTGTTTGTTAATACGAGAGTATGAAATTTGCAACTACCCAAAATATGTGTTGTGCGACTATGTGCTGCGGTTAACTTGAGAGTGTTACCGGTAGGTGTTGAAGGTGCGTGTTGTGAAGAATGCGGAAGTCCAGAGAGGGCAAGGCAGGCTCGGAAGTCCGTGGGCATGCGAGAGGTCGAGGGCTGGAGAGATGTCCGGGGTCAGGCAAAATGTCGAGATCCGGGAGGACCGCAGATGTGGGGACCCCTCTAGGCGACCGATGCAATGGACGTTGGGTGGATCTAGCATAATATTGTGAGAGTCCAGTCCATAGTGGACCTAACATAATAGTGAGAGTCCAGTCCATAGTGGATCTAACATAATAGTGAGAGTCCAGTCCATAGTGGGGCCAGCAGGAGACCATCCCGAGCGGAGACAGGTGAGCAGTGCAGAGACGTCCCCAACAGATGCACAGACGAGCGGTCCACCCCGGGTCCCGTGGCCATCGAACCTGTGCCCCCCCCCCTCCACGAAGGAGAGGGGGGCAGAGCAGAAAAGAAACGGCAGATGAACTGGTCTAAAAGGGGGGTCTATTTAAAGGCTAGAGTATACAAATGAGTTTTAAGATGGGAAGATTGCAGATTGGAGGGGCGGCCGCAGCAGGAGAGGAACGCCCGCACAGAAGAATGTGTGGCGGCGGCGGGTGCTTGAGCCGTAACACAGCGATTAGCACACTAGTTAATAGCTAGCAATTAGTGCACTAGCTGCCATCCAGCTAATTAGGGATTAGAATGATGTTGCCAGCTAGCAATTAGTGTGTAAGCTGTCAGCTAGTAGATAGTTGCCAACTATCAATTAGCGTGCTAGTCCCCAGCTAGAGATTAGCGCACTAATTGCCATCTAGCGATTAGTGTGCTAGTTACCAGCTAGTGAATAGCACACTAGTTGCAAGCTAGCGATTAGCGCGCTAGTTGTCGGCCTTCAGTTAGTTTCCAGCTAGCTATTGCCAGGGTTATACTGTATTATTTGTATAGCATGGTAGTTTTAGGACCATCCATCCATCCATTTTCTACCGCTTGTCCCCTTTGGGGTCGCGGGGGGTGCTGGAGCCTATCTCAGCTGCATTTGGGCGGTAGGCGGGGTACACCCTGAACAAGTCGCCACCTCATCACAGGGCCAACACAGATAGACAGACAACATTCACACTCACATTTACACACTAGGGCCAATTTAGTGTCGCCAATCAACCTATCCCCAGGTGCATGTTTTTTGGCGGTGGGAGGAAGCCGGAGTACCCGGAGGGAACCCACGCAGTCACGGGGAGGACATGCAAACTCCACACAGAAAGATCCCGAGCCCGGGATTGAACCCAGGACTACTCAGGACCTTCGTACCAGTTTAATTGAAAGCACAATTTAATACATGTATAAAGCGTATATGGTTCCACCTACAAGCGACTGCAATGTCAGTTGACAATGCAAATATCAGCGTAACAAGTGCATGGCGGACATAGTTGCAAGGCGACAAAAGGTGAACACAAGCGAGGTGAGAGGGCGTCCTTGCAGTAGGAAGTGACCTCCTGTGAATAAAGGGATTACACAGTCCTTTAGAACATCTTCTAACAGGATTTCTACTCCTTTTGTTCACTTGTACGCCGCCTCCCAGCTGAAAGTTGCTGTATCTTCTCTGCACTCTGCAGCCTTTGATGATTGACACTAAAATCCTAAAGTGCAGAACATGACGCCTGCTCTATTTTGCCTTTAAAATTATTTGTATTCGAATGTTAACTGCGATGAGGTGGCGACTTGTCCAGGGTGAACCCCGCCCTCCGCCCGAATGCAGCTGAGACATGCTCCAGCAACTCCCGCGACCCCGAAAGGGACAAGCGGTAGAAAATGGATGGCCGTTAACTTATCAAGAAAGGGGTTTGATGGTGCTATCTGCAGCGGGAAAATGGAGTGCTGTGCCGATAAATCCAGCAGAGGGCGCTGTTTCAAAAGTCCAATACACTCAATATTTTCCAGCAGGAAGATGTTTGCTAAAAGATGTTGTGTACTGTAATTGTTTAATAAAGTTTAAAACTGCATGTGTTCATAACTGTGAGTAGCATATTAGAAGGTTTAAGAGCAGATGTGTGGTAGAAATAAACTAGTAAATATATAGCAAAACGGCTTAATATAAATAGAAAAAAATGCAAAATGTTATCAGTAGTGGTGCCCCAATCTGATATTGACATTGGATCTGAGTCCGATATCAGCAATAAAAAAACAAATGATATCGGCTTGCATCTAAAATCTCCAATACAAGCTGGAGCGTTAACATCTAAATGTCCTCCAATAAGCACACATTTTACGAAAAGTAAACATGAGCTAACAGGAGCTAGCAGCTACACAACAGCTAAGCCCACAATATCACAAGAGCTAGACATGTGGAACAATAATTGAACAATATTGCAGTCTAAAACAGCACATTTGTCAATATAAACAAATATTTGTTTATATTGACTATTTATCGGATATAATATATAACAAGGATTTGTTATATATTGTATATATTATATAAAAATATAATGTAATATAATAATATAATATGTCAGTATATAATATATATTGTATATATAATATATAAATATTACATATATGTTATATTTACTTTATACCTGCATTATCCTTTCCATCCTTACACTGTCCAGCCTTTGTAACTGAGCTACTGTGTGGAACAATTTCCCTTGTGGATCAATAAAGTTTGTCTAAGTCTAAGTCTAAAATAATTATAGTTACACATTACTTACCATCCATCCATCCATTTTCTACCGCTTATTCCCTTTGGGGTCGCGGGGGGGCGCTGGAGCTTATCTCAGCTACAATTAACAATTACAATTAACTTAATTAATTATTGTGACCACTGGGTGTTGCCAAAAAAATAATGAACAAATCTGTTTGTTAATTACAAACCCTGTTTCCATATGAGTTGGGAAATTGTGTTAGATGTAAATATAAACTGAATACAATGATTTGTAAATCATTTTCAACCCATATTCAGTTGAATATGCTACAAAGACAACATATTTGATGTTCAAACTGATAAAACAAATTTTTTTTGCAACTTTAGAATTTGATGCCAGCAACACGTGACAAAGAAGTTGGGAAAGGTGGCAATAAATACTGATAAAGTTGAGGAATGCTCATCAAACACTTATTTGGAACATCCCACAGGTGTGCAGGCTAATTGGGAACAAGTGGGTGCCATGATTGGGTATAAAAACAGCTTCCCAAAAAATGCTCAGTCTTTCACAAGAAAGGATGGGGCGAGGTACACCCCTTTGTCCACAACTGCGTGAGCAAATAGTCAAACAGTTTAAGAACAACGTTTCTCAAAGTGCAATTGCAAGAAATTTAGGTATTTCAACATCTACGGTCCATAATGTCATCAAAAGGTTCAGAGAATCTGGAGAAATCACTCCACGTAAGCGGCATGGCCGGAAACCAACATTGAATGACCGTGAACTTCGATCCCTCAGACGGCGTTGTATCAAAAACCGACATCAATCTCTAAAGGATATCACCACATGGGCACAGGAACACTTCAGAAAACCACTGTCACTAAATACAGTTGGTCGCTACATCTGTAAGTGCAAGTTAAAGCTCTACTATGCAAAGCGAAAGCCATTTATCAACAACATCCAGAAACGCCGCCGGCTTCTCTGGGCCCGAGATCATCTAAGATGGACTCATGCAAAGTGGAAAAGTGTTCTGTGGTCTGACGAGTCCATATTTCAAATTGTTTTTGGAAATATTCAACATCGTGTCATCCGGACCAAAGGGGAAGCGAACCATCCAGACTGTTATCGACGCAAAGTTCAAGATATTTTTTTTAATTAAGGCTGTCAAACTATTAGTCGCAATTTATCCGATTTTGTCTCTCGTTAACTCATAGTTAATCGTGATTCATCAGATGGCTAGAAGTTGTTTTTTTTTGGCTGTCCAGAGTCGGGACCTGGGGTGGACCGCTCGCCTGTGCATCGGTTGGGGACATCTCTGCGCTGCTGACCCGTCTCCGCTCGGGATGGTCTCCTGCTGGCCCCACTATGGACTGGACTCTCACTATTATGTTAGATCCAGTATGGACTGGACTTTCACAATATTATGCTAGATCCACTCGACGTCCATTGCACCGGTCGCCCTAGAGGGGTCGCCCACATCTGCGGTCCTCTCCAAGGTTTCTCATTGTCATCCCACTGGGGTGAGTTTTTCCTTGCCCTGATGTGGGATCTGAACCGAGAATGTCGTTGTGGATTGTGCAGCCCTTTGAGACACTTGGGATTTAGGGCTATATAAATAAACATTGATTGATTGATTTTTTTATCTTTAATACATGTATTATACCAGTATTTCTTAACCATAGGGCCCCGGCCCATTGATGGGATCGCCAAGAAATATCTGTTTCTCAGCTGGGGTCCGTACTCAGTTGTAATACACTTTTCCACCACTTGTGGCAGAAAAGACAATCTCTAACCAACAGAAGAAGTCTGGAGCAAAAGTCATAGAGAAGTTTCTTAAGCGCAAGATCTATGACTAAAATAGTGACACTAAGCCTCAATTTTATTGACAGTTTATTTAAGAAACACATATATCATTATTTATTATTAATCCAGTTAGAATGTATTTATTGTAGCCAGAGATGTCCGATAATATCGGGCTGCTGATATTATCGGCCGATAAATGCTTTAAAATGTAATATCGGAAATGATCGGTATCGGTTTCAAAAAGTAGAATTCATGACGCCGCTGTACGGAGAAGTACAGAGCGCCAATAAACCTTAAAGGGACTGCCTTTGCGTGCCGGCCCAATCACATAATACCTACGGCTTTTCACACACACAAGTGAATGCCACGCATACTTGGTCAACAGCCATACAGGTCACACTGAGGGTGGCCGTATAAACAACTTTAACACTGTTACAAATATGCGGCACACTGTGAACCCACACCAAACAAGAATGACAAACACATTTCGGGAGAACATCCGCACCGTAACACAACATAAACACAACAGAACAAATACCCAGAACTCCTTGCAGCACTAACTCTTCCGGGACGCTCCAATATACACCGCCCGCTAAACCCCCCCACGACCCCCAACCCCGCCCACCTCAACCTCCTAATACTCTCTCAGGGAGAGCATGTCCCAAATTCCAAGCTGCTGTTTTGAGGCTCGTTAAAAAAAAGAATGCACTTTGTGACTTCAATAATAAATATGGCAGTGCCATGTTGGCATTTTTTTCCATAACTTGAGTTGATTTATTTTGGAAAACCTTGTTACATTGTTTAATGCATCCAGCGGGGCATCACAACAAAATTAGGCATAATAATGTGTTAATTCCACGACTGTATATATCGGTATCGGTTGATATCGGAATCGGTAATTAAGAGTTGGACAATATCGGAATATCGGATATCGGCAAAAAAGCCATTATCGGACATCTCGAATTGTAGCACTACATAATTGTATGTGCATTTATTTTTCATCAATTTTTAGGGGTTCCTTCTTTTGCAGTATATTTGATTAGTACATATTTTTGTAATCAGCCTGACCTAAGCCTAAAGGTTATGTGTTAAAGGGGTCCTTTTACGCAAAACCAACTTTTCTTACCTAATGCTACCCGCTGTTGTGTGTTTGGGACTCTCTTATGCAGACAAATATAGTTTCTGGAGTAAGACATGTCTCTTTACTTCTTACCTGCTGACACTTTCGTTTTTAGACAAGCCGCACCAGGAAGCCACGACAGCTCTGACGAAGGCTAAAGTGTCAGCGGGTAGGAGTCATCGCTTTTTCACAGAACTATAATTGTCTGCATAAAAGAGCTGTGTATCTTTTTAGTTTTAAAAAGACATGATGATTGATCTATATTATGGCTGCAAGTTGTCTCGCCCGCCAACACGGCCATCAGTGTTCATTTTGACGGCAGTTTTAGTTTTAGCCAGAGTCTTTTGACTAAATAAAGTAGTTTAGTTTTAGTCATTGAATTGATTGAGCTTTGGTCGATTAAATCCCTCAACAGTAAATGTTGTGGACTAAAATATAAACTGCTACATTCTTCACATACACAAAATTGTCGACATAAACTGCTTTAAACAAGATTTTCTGTGTGGGAAAAAGATAAATATATTTTTGAATTGTCATATTCTCAATTTTAACATTTTTAAACGACAGGAGGAAAGGGACCCGACACATGAAACGTGACAAATCGGGAGGGTGAACTATCGACTTTTGCCGCCAGGCGGCAGTGGAGTGTTGAATGTCGTAAAAAAAAAAGTGTTTTGTGGCAATTCTAACTTTGACTACAGAGTCGATTGCTATGTAAAATGCCGCTATTCGTCTTTTTCAGAAGACTGCATTGCAAAATGATTAACCTCCCACCTTCCTCTTATGTGAGATCCACCCAGGAATGAATCCCTTGCCTACTGTAGAATAGAAAAATAAACATTATTCAAGCTATAATTAAGATGAATCATTGAATTGAAATAAAATATATATACACACACACACACACACACACACACACACACACACACACACACACACACACATACACATACACACACATATATATATATATATATATATATATATATAAATCCAAAACCAGTGAAGTTGGCACGTTGTGTAAATGGTAAATAGAAACAGAATACAATGATTTGCAAATCCTTTTCAATTTATATTCAATTGAATAGACTGCAAAGACAAGATATTTAACGTTTGAACTTGTTATTTTTTGCAAATATTAGTTCATTTGGAATTTGATGCCTGCAACGAAGCTGGAACAAGTGGCAAAAAAAGACTGAGAAAGTTGAGGAATGCTCATCCAACACTTATTTGGAACATCCCACAGGTGAACAGGCTAATTGGGAACAGGTGGGTGTCGTGATTGGGTATAAAAAACAGCTTCCATGAAATGCTCAGTCATTCACAAACCAGGATGGGGCGAGGTTCACCACTTTGTCAACAAATGCGTGAGAAAATTGTCG
This sequence comes from Nerophis lumbriciformis, assembly GCF_033978685.3. Lineage (NCBI taxonomy): Eukaryota > Metazoa > Chordata > Actinopteri > Syngnathiformes > Syngnathidae > Nerophis > Nerophis lumbriciformis. Next base: position 24,752,292 of record NC_084568.2, on the reverse strand, counting down.
AACGGTTCAAGAACGACATTTCTCAATGAGCTACTGCAAGGAATTCAGGGATTTCACCATCTAAGGTCTGTAATATCATCAAAAAGTTCAGAGAATCTGGAGAAGTCACTGCACATAAGCGGCAAGGCTGAAAACCAACATTCAATGCCCGTGACCATCGATCCCTCATGTGGTACTTCATCAAAAACCGACATCAGTGTGTAAAGGATATCAACACATGGGCTCAGGAACCCTTCAGAAAACCACTGTCAGTAACTACAGTTGGTAGCTACATCTGTAAGTGCAAGTTAAAACTCTATTATGCAAAACCTAAGCCATTTATCAACAACACCCAGAAACGCTGCCAGCTTCGCTGGGTCCGAGCTCATTTAAGATGGACTGATGCAAAGTGGAAAATTGTTCTGTGGTCTGACGAGTCCACATTTCAAATTGTTTTTGGAAACTGTGGACATCTTGTCCTCCGGACCAAAGAGGAAAAGAACCATCCGGACTGTTATAGTGCAAAGTTCAAAAGCCAACATCTGTGATGGTATGGGAGTGTATTAGTGCCCAAGGCATGGGTAACTTACACATCTGTGAAGGTACCATTAATGCTGAAAGGTACATACAGGTTTTGGAGCAACATATGTTGCCCTCCAAGCAACGTTATTATGGACGCCCCTGCTTATTTCAAAAGACATGCCAAGCCACATTCTGCACGTGTTACAACAGCGTGGCTTTATACTAAAAAAGTGTGGGTACTAGACTGGCCTGCCTGTAGTCCAGACTTGTCTCCCATTGAAAATGTGTGGTTCATTATAAAGCGTAAAATACCACAACGCAGACTGTTGAACAACTTAAGCTGTACATCAAGCAAGAAAGGGAAATAATTCCACCTGAAAAGCTTAAAACAATTGGTCTCCTCAGTTCCCAAACGTTTACTGAGTGTTCTTGAAAGGAAAGGACATGTAACACAGTGGTAAAAATGCCCCAGTTCCAACTTTTTTGCAATGTACAATGATTAATTATTCATGTTCCTATTCCCACCCATCACCAGCCTAGGAATTACGATGGTACACTTACCAACTTTAGCCTCGGCACACAGGAGGAGCCAACCCCCGAGGTTACGCTTGACTTTTGGACTTTAGACTATTTATTATGATTACCCATACTTACCTTTTTAACTATAAGTTAATTAACCCACTACCACTTAGCTTTACTCTGTGTGGGGGAGGTGAAACACTCCCACATTGTCCGGCGTCCCCACTCCTGCATTCTTTGGCTTGGCAAGCCGATCGACCTAGACTGGGATTGAACCCAGGAACCTTTGATTGGGAGCTAGCTGTTTAACCATTCAGCTATTCTTGGTCTTCTTGAGGCTAGATTTCGGGCCCCACTGACATATTTATTTGAGACGCTGTCTCAGAAAATTGTGATTTAAAACAGTAACTCCCCCAGCTGGAGCTTTCCCAGTCACTGCTCGACCATGACTTGGATTTTAACCTAGTAACCTTTGATTGGGAGCTAGCTGCTATAACCACTCGGCTATCCTTTGTCTGCCAATTCCCAGTTTTCAGGCCCCAATGACATAACCTGTCTTAGTAAACTATGATATAAAACAGCAACTCTTCCAGTTGGAGCTTTCCTAGTCACTGCACGACGTGGATTTGAAACCAATTCCCTTTGAGAGAGAGATAGCTGCCTTAACCACTCAGCTATCATTGGTCTGCTAGAGCCAAGCCCCAATTACATTTTTAATTGAGAAACTGTCTCAGTAAACTATGATACAAAAAAGTAACTCCTCCAACCGGAGTTTTCCTGGTCACTGCTAGGCCATGACTGGGATTTGAAACCAGTCCTCTTTGATTGGAATCTAGCTGCTTTAACCACTCAGCTACCCTTGGTTGGCTGAATAACAGATTGTTGTGCCCCAATGACATATTTAAATGAGAACCTGTCTCAGTTGACGACAAATGAACGTGTAAAAAAACACTGACTTTTTTGGCTGGAGCCTTGTAACCTGACCGGGATTCGTACCCAGTGCCCCTTGGTTCACAGTGTTAACCACTCATCTACATATATATACTGTACATACTGTATATGTATATATACATATACAAAAATGAACATTTATACCGTATATTTAAGGGCTGTCAAGTGATTAATTTGTTTTAATCAGATTAATCACACTAGATCTGTGATTAATCCTAATTAATCACAAATTATTTTTCTAGCATTTTTTAAATTTATTATATACATATATATATATATATATATATATATATATATATATATATATATATATATATATATATATATAAAATATATAGCTAGAATTCACTGAAAGTCAAGTGTTTCATATATATATATATATATATATATATATATATATATATATATATATATATATATATATAGGGGTGTGGGAAAAAATCGATTTGAATTCGAATCGCGATTCTCACGTTGTGCAATTCAGAATCGATTCTCATTTTTAAAAAATAGATTTTTTATTTTTTATTTATTTTTATAAAATAAATCAATCCAACAAAACAATACACAGCAATACCATAACAATGCAATCCAATTCCAAAACCAAACCCGACCCAGCAACAATCAGAACTGCAATAAACAGAGCAATTGAGAGGAAACACAAACATGACACAGAACAAACCAAAAGTAGTGAAACAAAAATGAATATTATCAACAACAGTATCAATATTAGTTACAATTTCAACATAGCAGTGATTACAAATCCCTCATTGACATTATCATTAGACATTTATAAAAATAAAAAAAGAACAATAGTGTCACAGTGGCTTACACTTGCATCGCATCTCATAAGCTTGACAACACACTGTGTCCAATATTTAAACAAAAGTTAAAATAAGTCATATTTTTGGTTCATTTAATAGTTAAAACAAATTTACATTATTGCAACCAGTTGATAAAACATTGTCCTTTACAATTATATAAGCTTTTTACAAAAATCTACTACTCTGCTTGCATGTCAGCAGACTGGGGTAGATCCTGCTGAAATCCTATGTATGGAATGAATAGAGAACCGTTTTGAATCGGGAAAAAATCGTTTTTGAATCGAGAATTGTGTTGAATTGAAAAAAAATCGATTTTGAATCGAATCGTGGGACACCCAAAGATTCACAGCCCTAATATATATATATATATATATATATATATATATATATATATATATATATATATATATATATATATATATATTTATACACATATATACATGTACTGTATATATATAAATCTCCTAGCTTGGAGCTATGGAAGTTTAAAATCTAAAAAAAGCAAAGCCAATGTATGCCTCTATTATGCTTAAGTTGTAAAGTTTAGTTGGAGTACAAATGAGCTGTCTCGTCACTTTGCAGCTTTCACATCATTAAAGTGAGTTCCACGCTATGAAGGCCGTTTCCAAACGCATCCCATGTGTGCACACAGAAAAGGGGACTGGGGGCCCGGGTATCAGTCACACATCACATGACACTTTCCTTTCTTTCATCCACTTTTAAGTAAGTGACACTTTGATATCCAGCATCCCATTGCTCATGTTCTGCTCTGTTGCTCTTACATTGGGAATTTGCATCGACTCAAAGGTCTCTCACCGCCTCATCCGTCTTTTCACGCTGCGTCAAGGATCCTTCCTTGCCTGAATTGCTGTCTCACGGAACTTCAAGTATCGTTTACACTGCAGGGGCTGCCCAGGAATCGGATCAGAGCCCGTATCGCCCTTTTTTTTTCATGCAAAAAGGTACACGTGAGTGTCTGATATGGTAAGTTATTATCAAAGATGGCCACATGTTTTGATACCATGTCACACACACACACACACACACACACACATTCTTGTATTAGTTACCTTCTTGAGACCTCCGAAAAATGCCTACCGCTATAGGACCTCCCGTTCTAGATGTATAAAGATTTGTATTTACAACATTAATAATATATACACACTATGTAAATATAAAAAGGTAAACCTTTTAAATAATTTTTTTTTTTTCAAATTTTTTGTTTGTCATTGGTTTTTAATAGGGATGTCCGATAATGGCTTTTTGCCGATATTCCGATATTGTCCAACTCTTTAATTACCGATACCGATATCAACCGATATATGCAGTCGTGGAATTAACACATTATCATGTCTAATTTGGACAACCAGGTATGGTGAAGATAAGGTACTTTTTTTTTTAAATTAATAAAATAAGATAAATAAATTAAAAACATTTTCTTGAATAAAAAAGAAAGTAAAACAATATAAAAACAGTTACATAGAAACTAGTAATTAATGAAAATTAGTAAAATTAACTGTTAAAGGTTAGTACTATTAGTGGACCAGCAGCACGCACATACATGTGTTCTTACGGACTGTATCCCTTGCAGACTGTATTGATATATATTGATATATAATGTAGGAACCAGAATATTAATAACAGAAAGAAATAACCCTTTTGTGTGAATGAGTCTAAATGGGGGAGGGAGGTTTTTTGGGTTGGTGTACTAATTGTAAGTGTATCTTGTGTTTTTTATGTTGATTTAATTTAAAATTAAAAAATTAAAAAAATTTAAAAAAATTATACCGATAATAAAAAAAACAGAAACCGATCATTTCCGATATTACATTTTAATGCATTTATCGGCCGATAATATCGGCAGGCCAATATTATCGGACATCTCTAGTTTTTAATCTTCATTATTTTCTTCAAGTTATTACAGTATGTCTCTATATACATATTTATTTTATTTTTTTAATAGTAGTATAGTATATAGTAGTATATGTATAGTGTATATATGTATATAGTAGTATATATATAGTATAGTAATAGGTAGTTGGCCAGTCATCTACATGTGGTTATAATTACTTACAGGTTGTTTTTTGTTACATGTGGTTAGTGTGTTTGTAGTTGGTAGTTGGCCAGTTACCTACATGTGGTCACTATTTAGTTACATATAACTTTTTGTTACATGTGGTTATTAGTTTGTTTGTAGTTGTTAGTTGGCCAGTTACCTACCTGTGATTTCTAGTTACTTACATGTTTGTCACGGCGCAGGCTCGAACTTGCCTTTCATTGGAAGCTTGTGCTGCCAGCACCTCTGTTGGCAGCGCGCCGAAACACGCCCCTGCTCACGCAAACAGTGAAGCTGCAGGCAATCAGCAATCCGCGCACCTGGAACTAATCAAGACAAGCGGCATAAAGACCCATGGAGCCTACGCCGGTATGAAGTAAACTCTTCGCAGTAAGCATCCCGTCTCTGGCTTCCCTCCCGCGTACTTGCTGTCTCCTTATCGTCCTGGTTTCCCGCGTCTCATGTCCTGTGTGCTTCCCGCAGTGTCCTTCCTGTTCCCTGTGATCGAGTTGTGTATCTAGACTTCCATCTGGAATTTGGACTGCCTCCCTCGATCCTCGACCCCTGCTTGAACACAGACCTTGTTGCTTCTCTCCACCCCCTGACCGCTTGCCTGCCCACGGACAACCTCTTTGCCTCGCCCTATATGGACTGACAAAGGATTCATCCAACGCGCATTTACAACAGACCCTGGTAACATTTACATTATTAATTCTACACATCGTCTTGCACCAAACACTTGGAGTAGCATACACCTGCCACACACTCATCAAAGGTTGCAATAAACCGGTTAACCTGATCCTCCTCGTGGTGTCGTCTCCTTCCCCTGCTGTACGTAACAATGTTATTTGTTGTTATATGTGGTTATTAGGGACCGATGTCACTTTGGGACAGAGGACCCTATTGTATTTCTAGCTTATTATTATAATGCCACCGCCTCTTTGAGCTGTAATTTGACCCTTGTAACATGCTTCAAAACTCACCAAATTGGACACACACATCAGGACTAGCGAAAATTGCGATCTGATCAAAAAACCAAACCCCAAAACTCAAAATTGCGCTCTAGCGCCCCCTAGGAAGAAACACAGACAAAACTGCCTGTAACTCAGTAGGAATGTCGTAGAGACATGAAACAAAAACCTCTATGTAGGTCTCACTTGGACCTATATTTCATACACTGACAACTCCCAGCAAAAATCAACAGGAAGTTTGCAATTCCCCCTTCAAAACAAAAGTAGTGTAAAAACAGTCACCTTTTTTCAAACATTATCTCCTCTGAGCGCGTTTGTCGTGTCGGCTTCAAATTAACACAGGAGAGAGATTGAACCCTTCTGATTAAAAGTTGATGAAAGAGTTTTAATTACTGCTCCGGTTTGGATTTTATGAGCCCTCAAATTCGGTCCCGTCCATCGCTGCTTGCAGCTTTAATTGTGTTTGTAGTTGGCCAGTTACCTACATGTGGTAGTAGTTAGTTACATGTTATTTTTTGTTACATGTTGTCATTGTGTACGTTGTTGGTAGTTGCTCAGTTATCAACATGTGGTTACGAGTTACTTACAAGTTATTTTCTGTTACATGATGTTGTTAGTGTTTGTAGTAGGCCAGTTATCCACATTTGGTTACTAATTAGTTACAGGTTATATTATTGTTTAGAGTAGTTGGTTTGTTATATACAATTGAATATTAGTTACAAGTGGAAAGAACAGCTCCTCGCACTAATACTGGGTAATAAAACTAGTCCTGTAGGAGGGTGAAAAGTAGAGTGTAAAGCAAAGCGAATGAGTAAGTAAAAGAGGAAGTGACAAGAAAATGGCACAAACTTTAAGGAGAAGGGAAGTGCGGGGCTGATGGGGCTGAAACACATCAGGATTAATGAGGCCAAGCAGCCTAGGAGGGGAGACAAGAGGACAAACATGTCGTTGATTGGTTGAAAACGCGGACAGAATGTCTACTTATTAGTAAAAGAAAAAGAAAATAACAAAAGACAGCAAGTCAACTTCATCCGTTATCCCCGTATGCTGTTTTGTTGAAAAACTTAACTTCTGTTCTTCTGATACAAATATGACATTATTTAGTACATACTGTATGTGATGCTGTTGATTATTTTACAGCATGTTTTTACTTGTCTGAAATCTGATTATAATATACATTCATTTATTTCTTGTTTTACAGTATTATCATTCCAGTATGCGTGTTTTTGTCTTGTAAGAAAACGCAAACTTTGCTCCTATATGAAATTTCCACGATGTGTTATTATTAAAATGTCGTATGTATAAATAAAATACAAACCCCGTTTCCATATGAGTTGGGAAATTGTGTTAGATGTAAATATAAACGGAATACAATCATTTGCAAATCCTTTTTAACCCATATTCAATTGAATGCACTACAAAGATGATTAATGATTATTTGCAAAAAAAAAAAAAAGTTTATCAGTTGGAACATCAAATATGTTGTCTTTGTAGCATATTCAACTGAATATGAGTTGAAAATTATTTGCAAATCATTGTATTCCGTTTATATTTACATCTAACACAATTTCCCAACTCATATGGAAACGGGGTTTGTAAATGCATTTTGAGTAACTGGTCGAATTATATTTTTTAAATGGGAATTATATAAATGATTTTACTCTATTCCAAAACACGTTGGTGTATATATCTTAGGTAATTATCAGACAGTTCAATAAGAATACTTCAATGTATATTTCAAACAGGTAAATTTCCAAACAAAATGAAAATAGCTAAAGTTGCACCAATTTATAAGACTGGAGACAAACATCAATTTACAAATTATAGACCTGCTTCTTTACTTCCACAATTTTCTAAAATCATTGAAAAACTGTTCAATAACAGATTAGAGAGTTCCACAAACAAAAATAGAATACTCGAAGAGAACCAGTATGGATACAGAGTAGGGATGTCCGATAATGGCTTTTTGCCGATATCCGATATTCCGATATTGTCAACTCTTTAATTACCGATACCGATATCAACCGAGATATGCAGTCGTGGAATTAACACATTATTATGCCTAATTTGGACAACCAAGTATGGTGAAGATAAGATACTTTTTTTTTTTTTAAATCAATAAAATAAAATAAGATCAATAAATTAAAAACATTTTCTTGAATAAAAAAGAAAGTAAAACAATATAAAAACAGTTACATAGAAACTAGTAATTAATGAAAATTAGTAAAATTAACTGTTAAAGGTTAGTACTATTAGTGGACCAGCAGCACGCACAATCATGTGTGCTTACGGACTGTATCCCTTGCAGACTGTATTGATATATATTGATATGTAATGTAGGAACCAGAATATTAATAACAGAAAGAAACAACCCTTTTGTGTGAATGAGTGTGAATGGGGGAGGGAGATTTTTTGGGTTGGTGCACTAATTGTAAGTGTATCTTGTGTTTTTTATGTTGATTTAATAAAAAAATAATAATAAAAAAATAATAATAAAAAATAAATAAAATAAACGATACCGATATTAAAAAAAACGATACCGATAATTTCCGATATTACATTTTAACGCATTTATCGGCCGATAATATTGGCAGGCCGATATTATCAGACATCTCTAATACAGAGCTAATGTTTCAACTTCAATGGCTTTAATTGAAATTACAGAAGAAATTACCAATGCAGTAGATAGTAAAAAATATGCGGCAGCAGTGTTTTTGGATCTAACCAAAGCATTTGACACAATTAATCACAAAATTTTAATCAAAAAACTAGAACGATATGGCATCAGAGGGTTAGTCTTAAACTGGATAAGAAGTTATCTAACGAACAGGAAACAATACGTGAAGCTGGGCGAACACACATCTACAACGCTAAATATATCCTGTGGTGTACCTCAGGGATCAAAACTAGGACCTAAATTATTCAATCTCTATATAAATTACATTTGTAAAGTTACAAAAGATTTAAAGTTAGTATTATTTGCGGATGAAACAACAGCGTTTTGTTCAGGAGAGAACACACAGAAGATAATACAAATAATAACAGAAGAAATTAACAAATTAAAAAGATGGTTTGACAAAAACAGACTATCGTTGAATCTCAGTAAAACTAAAATAATGCTATTTGGTAACAGTAGAAGAGAAAGTCAAACACAAATACAAATAGACGGAATAGAAATTAAAAGAGTAAATTAAACCAAATTTAGGTATAATGACGGATGATAAATTGAACTGGAAATCTCATGTAAAAAATATACAACATAAAGTAGCAAGAAACACATCAATAATGAATAAAGCAAAACATGTTCTAGACCAAAAATCACTTCATATTCTCTACTGCTCACTAGTGTTACTATATCTGAGTTATTGTGTAGAAACATGGGGAAATAATTACAAAAGTACACTTCATTCATTAACGGTGTTACAAAAAAGATCAGTTAGAATAACATAATGTTGGGGATAGAGAACATACAAACCCTTTATTTATTGAATCAAAGATACTGAAATTCCACGACATAGTGAATCTGCAAACAGCTAAAATTATACACAAAGCAAACTATAACCTGCTACCCAAGAATATACAACAATTCTTCTCAAAAAAGAAGAGAAATATAACCTTAGAGAAAAATGTATTTTAAAACATTTGTATGCACGTACAACACTTAAGACCTTCAGTAGAACAGTATGTGGAATTAAATTATGGAATGGATTAAGCAAAGCAATCAAACAATGTACTAATATGATCCACTTCAAGAAACTCTTCAAACTTAAAGTGTTTACAAAGTACAAAGAAGAAGAACCATGATAAACACTCTGAATTTATTTCATCCATCCATTCATTAATTCTCAAAATAATCTTACTCATCTCACCATATGAAATATGACTGACTTCACCGAGTATTATTTATTTATTTATTTTTATTGTGATTACTTATGGAGTATATTGTGAATAAGTTGAGAACAGGAAGTGAACAAAAGTTTTAGCAACTGATATGTAAAAAAAAAAGGGGTAGGATTAAATAAGCTCTGCTTCTTCCTACTCCTTTTCGAACACGTCGAAAAGAGAAACTGGAAATTGTGATGTATCATGTTGTATGCTTGCATGTTCCAAATAAACTCAAACTCAACTCATCTCAATGTATTTACCAATCTCAAAGTGCAATAAACTCAGTTAAACAAGCAGCAGCTTTAAATAAACGTAGTTAAAGAGTCAAAATATATCAGACAAAAATATGGCAAACCACTTGCATAAGCATAAATATTTGTATTAAAAAAAGTCATTAAGTCCATAAAAATGCTTGTTATTGTTTATATAACAATAATAATTATAATTGTTTTAAACAATGTTTTATCATCTATTGATGTCATTTATTGTACATGCAATCTTGTATATTGTTAATAAACTCAAGGAGTCCTGAAAGGTGCCTACAAATAAAATGTATTTTTTTTAGTTTGTTTGTAGTTGTTAGTTAGCCAGTTACCTACATGTGGCACTAGTTAGTTACATGTTATTTTTTGTTACATGTTGTCAGTGTGTAGGTTGTTGGTAGTTATCAACATGTGGTTACTAGCTACTTACCAGTTATTTTCTGTCACATGATATCGTTAGTGTGTTTGTAGTTGGCCAGTTATCCACATTTGGTTACTAGTTAGTTACAGGTTGTATTATTGTTTAGAGTAGTTAGTTAGTTTGTTATTTAGTCCATCCATCCATCCATTTTCTACCGCTTATTCCCTTAGGGGTCGCGGGGGGCGCTGGAGCCTATCTCAGCTACAATCGGGCGGAAGGCGGGGTACACCCTGGACAAGTCGCCACCTCATCGCAGTGCCAACACAGATAGACAGACAACATTCACACACTAGGGCCAATTTAGTGTTGCCAATCAAGGAAGTGGGAGGAAGCCGGAGTACCCGGAGGGAACCCACGCAGTCACGGGGAGAACATGCAAACTCCACACAGTTAAATGTTCAAAATATATCAGACAAAAATATGGCAAATATGCATAAATATTTGTATTAAAAAGTCATTAACGCAATAAAAATGTTTTTTATTGTTTACATAACAATAATAATTACAATTATTTTAAACAATGTTTTATTATCCATTGATGTCATTTCATGACTATAATGTGCAAGTCCTGAAAGGTGCCTACAAATAAAATGTATTATTTTTAGTTTGTTTGTAGTTGCTATCAACATGTGGTTACTAGTTACTAACAAGTTATTTTCTGTTACATGATGTTGTTAGTGTTTGTAGTAGGCCAGTTATCCACATTTGGTTACTAGTTAGTTACAGGTTATATTATTGTTTAGAGTAGTTGGTTAGTTTGTTATTTGGTTAAATGTTCAAAATATATCAGCATAAATATTTGTATTAAAAAGTCGTTAACGCAATAAAAATGCTTGTTATTGTTTATAAAACAATAATAATTATAATTGTTGTTTTAAACATTGTTTTATCATCTATAGATGTCATTTCATGACTATATTGTGCATACAATCTTGTATATTTTTAGTAAACTCAAGGAGTCCTGAAAGGTGCCTATAAATAAAATGTATTATTTTTAGTTTGTTTGTAGTTGTTAGTTGCCCAGCTATCAACATGTGGTTACTAGGTACTAACAAGTTATTTTCTGTTACATGATGTTGTTAGTGTTTGTAGTTAGAGTTAAGTTAAAGTACCAATGATTGTCACACCATCACTTGGCCAGTTATCCACATTTGGTTACTCGTTAGTTACAGGTTATATTATTGTTTAGAGTAGTTGGTTTGTTTGTTATTTGGTTAAATGTTCAAAATATATCAGCATAAATATTTGTATTAAAAAGTCGTTAACGCAATAAAAATGATTTTTATTGTTTATATAACAATAATAATTATAATTGTTTTAAACAATGTTTTATCATCTATTGATGTCATTTCATGACTATATTGCACATGCAATCTCGTATATTTTTAATAAACTCAAGGAGTCCTGAAAGGTGCCTACAAATAAAATGTATTATTTTTAGTTTGCTTGTAGTTGTTAGTTGGCCAGTTACCTACATGTAGCACTAGTTAGTTACATGTTATTTTTTGTTACATGTTGTCAGTGTGTAGGTTGTTGGTAGTTATAAACATGTGGTTACTAGTTACTTACAAGTTATTTTCTGTCACATGATGTCGTTAGTGTGTTTGTAGTTGGCCAGTTATCCACATTTGGTTACTAATTAGTTACACGTCATATTCTTGTTTAGAGTAGTTAGTTAGTCTTTTATTCCATCCATCCATCCATCCATCTTCTTCCGCTTATCCGAGGTCGGGTCGCGGGGGCAGCAGCCTAAGCAGGGAAGCCCAGACTTCCCTCTCCCCAGCCACTTTGTCCAGCTCTTCCTGTGGGACCCCGAGGCGTTCCCAGGCCAGCCGGGAGACATAGTCTTCCCAACGTGTCCTGGGTCTTCCCCGCGGCCTCCTACCGGTCGGACGTGCCCTAAACACCTCCCTAGGGAGGCGTTCGGGTGGCATCCTGACCAGATGCCCGAACCACCTCATCTGGCTCCTCTCGATGTGGAGGAGCAGCGGCTTTACTTTGAGCTCCTCCCGGATGACAGAGTTTCTCACCCTATCTCTAAGGGAGAGCCCCGCCACCCGGCGGAGGAAACTCATTTCGGCCGCTTATACCCGTGATCTTGTCCTTTCGGTCATAACCCAAAGCTCATGACCATAGGTGAGGATGGGAACGTAGATCGCCCGGTAAATTGAGAGCTTTGCCTTCCGGCTAAGCTCCTTCTTCACCACAACGGATCGATACAGCGTCCGCATTACTGAAGACGCCGCACCGATCCGCCTGTCGATCTCACGATCCACTCTTCCCCCACTCGTGAACAAGACTCAGAGGTACTTGAACTCCTCCACTTGGGGCAAAATCTCCTCCCCAACCCGGAGATGGCACTCCACCCTTTTCCGGGCGAGAACCATGGACTCGGACTTGGAGGTGCTGATTCTCATCCCAGTCGCTTCACACTCGGCTGCGAACCGATCCAGTGAGAGCTGAAGATCCTGGCCAGATGAAGCCATCAGGACCACATCATCTGCAAAACGCAGAGACCTAGTCCTGCAGCCACCAAATCAGATCCCCTCAACGCCTTGACTGCGCCTAGAAATTCTGTCCATAAAAGTTATGAACAGAATCGGTGACAAAGGGCAGCCTTGGCGGAGTCCAACCCTCACTGGAAACGTGTCCGACTTACTGCCGGCAATGCGGACCAAGCTCTGGCACTGAGCATACAGGGAGCGGACCGCCACAATCAGACAGTCCGATACCCCATACTCTCTGAGCACTTCCCACAGGACTTCCCGAGGGACACGGTCGAATGCCTTCTCCAAGTCCACAAAACACATGTAGACTGGTTGGGCAAACTCCCATGCACCCTCAAGGACCTTAGTCTTTTATTTGGTTAAATGTTCAAAATATATATTTAATTAAATATTTATATATTTAATAAATATTTGTATTAAAAAGTCGTTTGATTGACTGATTGAGACTTTTATTAGTAGTTTGCACAGTACAGTACATATTCCGTACAATTGACCACTAAATGGTAACACCCGAATAAGTTTTTCAACTTGTTTAAGTTGGGGTCCACGTTAATCAATGCATGGTTAACGCAATAAAAATGCTTTTTATTGTTTATACAACAATAATAATTATAATTATTTTAAACAATGTTTTATCATCCATTGATGCCATTTCATGACTATAATTTTTGTTAATAAACTCAAGGAGTCCTGAAAGGTGCCTATAAATAAAATGTCTACGGTATATCTTTTTTTTTTTTTTTTTTTTAGAAACAATGGCTTTACAGTAGTGGGGTAGAATTCATACAGTATTCACACCCCGTTTCCATATGAGTTGGGAAATTGTGTTAGATGTAAATATAAACGGAATACAATACCTTTTCAACCCATATTCAATTGAATGCACTACAAAGACAAGATATTTGATGTTCAAACTCATAAACTTTTTTTTTTTTTGCAAATAATTATTAACTTAGAATTTCATGGCTGCAACACGTGCCAAAGTAGTTGGGAAAGGGCATGTTCACCTTACATGGCCTTTCCTTTTAACAACACTCAGTAAACGTTTGGGAACTGAGGAGACACATTTTTTAAGCTTCTCAGGTGGAATTCTTTCCCATTCTTGCTTGATGTACAGCTTATGTTGTTCAACAGTCCGGGGGTCTCCGTTGTGCTATTTTAGGCTTCATAATGCGCCACACATTTTCAATGGGAGACAGGTCTGGACTACAGGCAGGCCAGTCTAGTACCCGCACTCTTTTACTATGAAGCCGCGTTGATGTAACACGTGGCTTGGCATTGTCTTGCTGAAATAAGCAGGGGCGTCCAGGGTAACGTTGCTTGGATGGCAACATATGTTGCTCCAAAACCTGTATGTACCTTTCAGCATTAATGGCGCCTTCACAGATTTGTAAGTTACCCATGTCTTGGGCACTAATACACCCCCATACCATCACAGATGCTGGCTTTTCAACTTTGCGCCTAAAACATTCCGGATGGTTCTTTTCCTCTTTGGTCCGGAGGACACGACGTCCACAGTTTTCAAAAACAATTTGAAATGTGGACTCGTCAGACCACAGAACACTTTTCCACTTTGTATCAGTCCATCTTAAATGAGCTCAGGCCCAGCGAAGCCAACGACGTTTCTGGGTGTTGTTGATAAACAGTTTTTGCCTTGCATAGGAGAGTTTTAACTTGCACTTACAGATGTAGCGACCAACTGTAGTTACTGACAGTGGGTTTCTGAAGTGTTCCTGAGCCCATGTGGTGATATCCTTTACACACTGATGTCGCTTGTTGATGCAGTACAGCCTGAGGGATCGAAGGTCATGGGCTTAGCTGCTCACGTGCAGTGATTTCTCCAGATTCTCTGAACCCTTTGATGATATTACGGACCGTAGATGGTGAAATCCCTAAATTCCTTGCAATAGCTGGTTGAGAAAGGTTTTTATTAAACTGTTCAACAATTTGCTCACGCATTTGTTGACAAAGTGGTGACCCTCGCCCCATCCTTGTTTGTGAATGTCTGAGCATTTCATGGAATCTACTTTTATACCCAATCATAGCACCCACCTGTTCCCAATTTGCCTGTTCACCTGTGGGATGTTCCAAATAAGTGTTTGATGAGCATTCCTCAACTTTATCAGTATTTATTGCCACCTTTCCCAACTTCTTTGTCACGTGTTGCTGGCATCAAATTCTAAAGTTAATGATTATTTGCAAAAAAAAAAAAAAAGTTTATCAGTTTGAACATCAAATATGTTGTCTTTGTAGCATATTCAACTGAATATGGGTTGAAAATGATTTGCAAATCATTGTATTCCGTTTATATTTACATCTAACACAATTTCCCAACTCATATGGAAACGGGGTTTGTACAAGAATACTTGTTTATGTAGGATACTCAAAAATATTACGAAACAGCTGTCAATGTGATACAGTTTTGTTTATGTATTATTATGTGTGGTTATTGACTTTATTATTATGGCAAAAAGTCAAGTTTTGCATGATAAGTAAATTCAAACACAATGCAGATTACAGTCTAAATGTAATCTAAAAATGTCTAATCTAACATCCCTGCACTTGTTCTAATAATGTATATTGTGCTCTTTTATCACTGTAATTATTAGTAAAGCAACAAGGCGTGGACAGATAGAAGCAGAGCTGACCAACCGAGTGTGAAGGCCCGCGGCACAGCCTCTTGTTCGACAGCCGCTTTATTACACACCAGCGGCGGCATCGATCCCGCGGAGTCGACTCCTGTTCAGGCGGGGATAGAGAAGGAGAAAGGATGGATCGATGGTCCGGGATTCAATCATGTCTGGAAAAGGGAGAAGGTAATTATAGTAATCAGCGGCGCTAAATGGAAAACGTGCAGACATCGCGCCCATGAGGTCCGCCAAGCGAATTACAAGTGAGTGGAAGTGACCGTTGAGGATTAATACACTCTAATATCAACCTTTACGCGAGGCAATAAATGATAATGTGTGTTTTTATTATCCATACTGAGATTACGGCTTTATTTCATTGACCGAATGTTCGGTTTCCTGGCAGTGTTTTGTTCCGTTTGTCAATGTTTACTTCCTGTTTTTGTTTCGTCGGCGCCCCTCCCACCCCCCCGATGGGCGTGGCTATCATATTCCTTTTTTTATTGGTCTCTGGCAGGGGTGTCAAAAGTGCGGTGCGCAAACCGAGTTTTGTTGGTCCGCAAGGTATTGTGGGGGAAATAACAACAGTGAAAATGTAAAGAAAAAAAGAAAAAGAAAAATCGGAATATGAATTACTTTGTTTGAAAAATTACAACAACAATAAACACTTAATATTTGTGTACAGGCAGAATTTTTGACACACTTGTTCAGGGTGTCAAACTCATTTTAGCGCGTGTGCACAGATTTTTCTCCATGCGGCCCGCATGGACAAAAATCTGTGCACACGCGGTCCGGACTATTAAAATCATGGCATTAAAACTACAAAATAAAGACAACTTCAGATTGTTTTCTTTGTTTTACTTTGGTCAAAAATAGAACACATTCTGAAAATAAATAAAAAATATATATAGAAAAAAATACCGGCAGCAGTAAAGTTTAGATCAGGGGTCCCCAAACTACGGCCCGAATCCGGCCCGCCAGCGTCAAAAATCCGGCCCGCGGAAGTCCAAAAAAAAAAAATACTTTTTTTAACTACGATGAAATAAAATAAATATTAATAAATAAAATTAACATTAAAATATGTATATATATATATATATATATATATATATATATATATATATATATATATACACATATTTTTATTATTTTATTTTTTTCTACCGCTTGTTACTCTCGGTGTCTCCTCGCCGCTCAGGCAATTCATATTGTCTAAAAATGCATTTTCCAATCGATAACGGGACATCACCGTGATAGGAATATGTATATATATATATATATATATATATATATATATATATATATATATATATATATATATATATATATACATACAGACCGGCCCCCGGCCAAATTTTTTTAACCCAATTGGCCCGCGAGTCAAAAAGTTTGGGGACCCCTGGTTTAGATCCATGAAGGAAAGAAGAAAGAGAATGTTTATAATGTTTACAACTAAATAAATGTACATATGCATAAACAAATGTTTCTTATTGTATTTTTTCTTTTTTTTCATGAATTAAGTAACGTTTATGACAACATTTTTTCCAAAACACAATATAGAATGTGAGATATAACAGGATCATGCATACATTTATCATTTGTTTTCAAAACGCTTACAAAAAAGTAGTACCCCATTTTTATGACTTGATGGGGTCCATGGGACCCCATTTTGAAAATTCCTAGCCAACACTGATGGAGTATTAGTGCGTGCAAAACAGCAGCAGGTGGCTGTGGCCTGCGGGCCGGTTCTAATACTAATCAAATATCATC
>NC_084568.2:24600000-24730000 GCF_033978685.3 Nerophis lumbriciformis | reverse complement strand
AGATCGGTAGGTTGTGGGTTCAAACCCCGGCCGAGTCATACCAAAGACTATAAAAATGGGACCCATTACCTCCCTGCTTGGCACTCAGTATCAAGGGTTGGAATTGGGGGTTAAATCACCAAAAATGATTCCCGGGCGCGGCCACCGCTGCTGCCCACTGCTCCCCTCACCTCCCAGGGGGTGATCAAGGGTGATGGGTCAAAAGCAGAGAATAATTTCGCCACACCTAGTGTGTGTGTGACAATCATTGGTACTTTAACTTTTAACTTTAACTTTAAATCCTAGTCTATAGTGTGTTAGATTACTGACCAGTAAGGGGTTGACTCTCATGTAGGGTGGCCAGCCGGGGTCAGTGGGACACATTGGCGTTAGCGTGACAGAGTAAGGGTCGCTCCTTCTGGTGCCCATCAGGACGGCTTTAAGCTCTGGCTTCCGCTCCTGGACCTCGCTCAGGGCCTGCCGGATACTGCCTTCGACGGAGAACAGATCCAGGTCGTACCTGAGGGTAGGAGGTATTGCCAGATAATGAGTGATAACAAGCCTCTTTTATTCCGCAAAAGAGAAGGATAATGCAGCAACTTCGTTGTAAACACTTTCACACAAGCACTTTTAAAACCTTCTAACTCCGGGATTTTGGGGGGGCAACAATGCCAAAAAAGTGCCTTCAAACTAAACAAAAAATACAACTACCGGTAGTTGGTAACCAGAGGCCCACCTGTCCTTTTCACACAGCAACAATAGGATGGTAAAAGTTTTAACGCAGCACAGTAGAACATTGAATTACGAACCTGTTTGTGAACCTTTCAGTTTATTAACTATTACGGTATGTGCGAACCATGTCCGTGTGTTCGAACGGTTCATTCATTCATTTTGTGTCCCGCTGGAAGCAATTTTGTTCGTATTGAAGAGATTGAGGAAGCCGACTTTGCACCACAGCAGCTTTTTAATTGTTATGACAACATGCTTTTCTTGAAAAAGATGCCAAAGTGGACTTAATTAACAGCGGTGTAGACTACCTCTCGTTCAGCGGCGTCTCTTCCAAGAGAACACACACACACGGCCTCTTCCCCTAGCTCTGTCCCTTGTCACCCTGTCTTCTCCTTTCTCTTCTCTCGTGAGCTGCTCCTTGGCCAATGTTAATGTACGGTAAATGGATTCTACATTTTTTAAATATTTATTATTGTAGAAATATGGTTAATGTTAAGGATTTTTGTGATTTGGGATTGTTTGTGAGGGCACCAAAGGGACTTTTGTCTGTGTGCGCTTCTTGGCAGTGCAGCGAAGTTTAGTTTACAGTACTGTACATTTTACAGTACAGTACAGTTTAGTTTGTCGTCGATGTTTTAGTTTGTTATTAAAGTTCAGTTCAGTTCAGTTTCAGTTTATTTTGAACATGCATACGATACAATGTAATGCATCACATATTTTCAGTTGTTTCATTACAGCACGTCCGAAAAGGAGTAGGAAGAAGCGGAGCTTATTTAATCCTACCCCTTTTCATACCATGGCAATTTTATCCCATTTTCTTGTTCTCTGTAACAGACCCGTGAATAAATAAATAATGAATACATAATGGAACATAGTAATTAAACAAATATTAAATAGATAAATATTTATGTCAAAAAATAATAAAAGGTTTAAGATATTCATCATAATTGTTCTTCTGTGTACTTTGTGAACACTTGTAGTTTGAACAGTCTCTTAAACTTAATCATATTGGTGCTTTGTTTGATTTATTTGGTTAATCAATTCCATAATTTAATTCCAAATACGGATATGCTAAAGGTTTTAAGTGTTGTATGAGCATACAAATGTTTTAAATTAGATTTTCCTTAAGATTGTAGTTCTCCTCTTTTGTTGAGAAGAATTGTTGTACACTTTTGGGTAGGAAGTTATAGTTTGCTTTGTACATAATTTTAGCGGTTTGCAAATGCACCAAAACGTTGAATTTCAATATTTGTGATTCAATAAATAAAGGGTTTGTATGTTCTCTATATCCAACATTATGTATTATTGTAATTGATCTTTTTTGTAACATCGTTAGTGAAGGAAGCGCACATTTGTAGTTGTTTCCCCATATTTCTACACAATAACTCAGATATGGTAACACTAGCGAGCAGTAAAGAATATGAAGTGATTTTTGGTCCAGAACATGTTTTGCTTTATTCATTATTGTGTTTCTTGCTACTTTATGTTGTATATTTTTTACCCTTTCAATGCCTACTCCGTCTATTTGTGTTTGACTTTCTCTTCTACTGTTACCAAATAGCATTATTTTAGTCTTACTGAGATAGTCTGTTTTTGTCAAACCATCTTTTTAATTTGTTAATTTCTTCTGTTAATATTTGTAATAGCTTTTGTGTGTTCTCTCCTGAACAAAACGCAGTGGTATCATCGGCAAATAATACTAACTAAGTCCCTTGTAACTTTACAAATGACTTAAAGACAGTTGATTCATCACCTCGTTATGTTTGTTTGATATAAAGTACCACTTTTTATAGTGTTCAAACCTTATCTAATCAGGCACTTTTGTCGAGGATGCAACCCAATATTCATATTTACATTTTCTTATAGAGAAATTTGCTTCACTATACAAACCTTTCGATTTACGAACCCTGTTCAATGGTCAATTAAGTTTGTAAATCGAGGTTCCACTGCACCTGACATGCAGGTACCCTTTTTGTCTCTATTAACAGCCTCAGAAGATGGAAGCTTTCGAAATCCCCTAAACGCCACACTTTTCCATACAGAACGTCCCAGAAACAGTGTAAAAAGGAGATACAGTCTAAATATTGTGCAACTAATTGTACGTTCAAACATCCTACTTAGAAGACTGTAAGCACTTTTGACCAGGCAGATAACTTCACCTTTTTATAGTATCCTGAAGGAATCTTTCCATTTCTGAGAATGGAGAGACGATGCGGATGTAAAGAGCTTTCAACTTGTCTTTACTGTCTGGGTAGCGCCTGAGAGCAGAGAAAGAGATGGGACATTAAAAAGAATAAATGACAATACAACCTCTGGAAAAAAATTATGGAATCAGCAGACTTGGAGCATGTGATTCAGGTGTTTATTTTTGTAGACATGACACAAACTATAGTCAGTTAAAATGGCAACTTTCTGTCTTTAAGAAACAGTATAATCAATTAAGAATATAAATTGTGGTAGTCAGTAACAATTTCGATTTTACATCAACCAGACTGAAAAAATTATGGAATCGCTCAATTCTTAGCAATGAAATATGAAATCATTCTGTAAATTTTAATTTTCAAAGCTATAACCTGCATCAGATTAAATCTGTTTGTTAGTTTGCAGTCAAAAAGTAGTGTTCACACATTAGAGAACTGTTGCACCAGGTGGATTAACATGAATCATGGCTCCGACACGAGGAGAGGATTATCAAACTTTTTCAAGAAGGAAAATCATCACGCAATGAAACAAAGGATGTTGATTGTTCACAGTCAGCTGTGTCTAAAATATGGGACAAGTACAAACAACATGGGAAGGTTGTACAAGGAAAGCCTGTTTATAGACCAAGGAAAACGTCAGAAAACTTCAAGCCATATTTCTTGAAAACCGAAAATGCACAGCAAAACAAACTGGAGTCACCCTCTGTGAGCGAACTTTAAGAAACCGCATCAATGAAATGGGATTTAAATACAGAAAAGCCAAACATAAAAAAACAAGGTTCCAGTGGGCTAAGGGAAAAGCAATGGTGGACTATGGATGACTGGATGAAAGTCATATTCAGTAATAAATGGGTTGTACTTGTATAGCGCTTTTCTACCTTCAAGGTACTCAAAGCGCTTTGACACTACTTCCACATTTACTCATTCACACACAGTAATGAATAACAAATCTGCATTGGGCAAGGTGATGAGGCTGGAACTTTAGTTTGGTGCCGTTCCAATGAGATTTATGAAGACGACTGCCTGAAGAAAACATGCATCGTTCCGTTCATTGATGATATGGGGCTGCATGTCAGGTAATGGCACTAGGGCGATGACTGTCATTATACACTATATTGCCAAAAGTATTTGGCCACCCATCCAAATGATCAGAATCAGGTGTCCTAATCACTTGGCCCGGCCACAGGTGTATACAATCAAACACTTAGGCATGGAGACTGTTTCTACAAACATTTGTGAAAGAATGGGCCGCTCTCAGGAGCTCAGTGATTTCCAGCGTGGAACTGTCATAGGATGCCACCTGTGCAACAAATCTAGTCGTGAAATTTCCTCGCTCCTAAATATTCCAAAGTCAAGTGTTGGCTTTATTATAAGAAAACGGAAGAGTTTGGGAACAACAGCAACTCAGCCATGAAGTGGTAGGCCACGTAAACTGACAGAGAGGTGTCAGCGGATGCTGAAGCGCATAGTGCAAAGAGGTTGCCGACTTTCTGTCAGTTGCTACAGAGCTCCAAACTTCATGTGACCTTCCAATTAGCCCACGTACAGTACGCAGAGAGCTTCATGGAATGGGTTTCCATGGCCGAGGAGCTGTATCTAAGCCATACATCACCAAGTCCAATGCAAAGCGTCGGATGCAGTGGTGTAAAGCACGTCACCACTGGACTCTAGAGCAGTGGAGATGCGTTCTGTGGACTGATGAATCACGCTTTTCCATCTGGCAATCTGATGGACGAGTCTGGGTTTGGAGGTTGCAAGGAGAACGGTACATTTCGGACTGCATTGTGCCAAGTGTGAAATTTGGTGGAGGAGGAATTATGGTCTGGGGTTGTTTTTCAGGAGTTGGGCTTGGCCCCTTAGTTCCAGTGAAAGGAACTTTGAATGCTCCAGGATACCAAAACATGTTGGTCAATTCCATGCTCCCAACCTTGTGGGAACAGTTTGGAGCGGGCCCCTTCCTCTTTCAACATGACTGTGCACCAGTGCACAAAGCAAGGTCCATAAAGACATCGATGACACAGAGTCCTGACCTGAACCCAATAGAACACCTTTGGGATGAATTAGAACAGAGACTGAGAGCCAGGCCTTCTCGACCAACATCAGTGTGTGACCTCACCAATGCGCTTTTGGAAGAATGGTGGAGTGTGTGACCTCACCAATGCGCTTTTGGAAGAATGGTGGAAAATTCCTATAAACACACTCCGCAACCTTGTGGACAGCCTTTCCAGAAAAGTTGAAGCTGTAATAGCTGCAAAAGGTGGATCGACATCATATTGAACTCTATGGGTTAGGAATGGGATGGCACTTCAAGTTCATATGTGAGTCAAGGCAGGTGGCCAAATACTTTTGGCAATATATTGTATCTTCAATAAATGCACACGTTTACATTGTGTTTCTTATTACATCAATGGAAGGGATGTTTGGGAATGATGACATAATTTTCAAGATGATAAAGCATCTTGCCATAAAACAAAAACTGTAAAAACTTTCCTTGAAGAAAGATACATAAGGTCAATGTTGTGGCCTGCAACTAGTCTGGATCTCAAATGTGTGGTGAAAATTAAAGAAAATGGTGCATGACAAAACTCCAACCTGCAAAGCTGATCTGACAACAGCAATCAGAGAAAGTTGGAGCAAGATTAGTGAAAAGTTCTGTTTGACACTCGCTAAATCCATGCCTCAGAGAGCGCAATTTGTTATAAAAGCCAGAGGTGGTGCAATAAAATACTATTGCTGTGTTGTAGTGCTTTTTTTTTGTTTTTCACTATTCCATATTTTTTTCCTCAGAATTGAATGATTCCATATTTTCCAACAAATAAACTGGTACTGACAACCGCTATTTATTTTTGTCGATTTCTTTTAGTATTTCTTAAAGCCAGAAAATTGCCATTTGAAATTACGTTAGTGTAAATTAGTTATGTCTGTTAACTGCTTTTTGTTTTGACAAAATTAAACTACTGAATGAATAGCCTCCATGACTGGTGATTCCATACTTTTCCAGGAGTTGTAGAAACATAAACCAAGAGTCAGCTTCCTGTTAATATTCATCATTATAAAAGTGTGTGGCAATGTTTCTTGTCTTGGATCATTTGTCTTGTTTTGACTCCCTCCTGCAGCTTTTCTTTAATTTTACCGCTTCATCGCGGCGTAGTAGAGATGCAGCAGTGCTGTGCAGTCTTTGCCGCCGTTAAAACCGACGCAGACTTCCTCTGTGGGATACTGATCCAGCGCGGCCTCGATCGTTTTCAGCGCCGACGCAACTTTCGCGCCCAGCGGTGTGCCTGCGGAGAGATTATTGAATAACATATTGTACTACAAATATCTCCTTTGAATTCCTGCTCTTCGCCCCATTTCAATGTTAATGACTTTTCCTTTTACAGGTTTAAATCCCTTCACTTTCTATATCTCTTACCGCTGTTGGCTAGCGTGTACACCTCAGCGGTGGCAATGGACACCGGGTCAGTGACTAGAGGCACCACGCTCCCACTTGGCAGCTTGTCGATCAGCTGTGCCCGAGCTTTGTCCACCTCCTCATGGCTGTTTGAGTCCAGGACCAGCCTGACTCTGTGGTAGTTGCTCAGCCAGTCAGGGTAGGAGCCGAGTGCCACCTTGCGGCCCCATGAAGCCTGCAGTTTTGTGAGCACAGGGGCAATCTCGGCCTCATCCGCGGCCACAAAGACCTAAAATGTTTGATCTGTGGTTAGTTAATTATATATTATGCTCAAATATGATATGAAGATATGATTGCGCTTACCTCGCGAGTGTGAAAGCTGCTACCTGAACTCGCAAAGAGGTGTTCCAAGCCATTGAAGGCTTTCTCCATGAGGGATGGTATTCCGGGAAATATATACACGTTACGCACACTCACCTGGTAACACAACAAATTGATACATTTAAAACTACAGAACACTCAACTAATATGACTTAAAGGGGCCCTATTATGCAAAACCAACTTTTCTTACATATTGGTACCTGCTGCTCTTGTGTATTTTGGATCTGTATAAGTCCCGTGGAGGCATGGCAGAGAAATGTATAAAACAGTCTTGCCTTCTTTCATACTTCTGGGAAACAAGCCATTTGGAATTAGCCTCATTGAAGACGTTTTTACTATTGGTGACTTCAGCGGATTATCCATACGGTGCATCTGGGAAGTATTCACAGCGCTTCACTTTTTCCACATCTTGTTATGTACAGCCTTATTCAAAAATGTAATAAATTATTTGTTGTCCTCAAAATTCTATAGACAATTTCACATAATGACAATGTGAAAGGTTTTTCTTTTTAATTGGTAAATGGATTTTTATTTTTTTTTAAATACATGTACGTTAGTATTGACGGCCTTTGCTCAATACTTTGTTGATGCACCTTTGGCAGCAATTACAGCCTCAAGACATTTTGAATCCGACGCCACAAGCTTGGCACACCTATCTTTGGGCCATTTCGCCCGTTCCTCTTTGCTTATTCCCCTTTGCAGCACCTCTCAAGCTCCATCGGGTTGGATGGGAAGTGTTGGTTTTCATCCAGGTTGTCTCCGTACATTTCTGTATTCAAAGTTCAAGGTTCAAGGTTTTATTCGTCACATGCAGAGTACACCACAGTGAAATGCTTTTTTCCATGCTCTTCAGATATTGCGTAAAGTGGGATCTTAGTCTCGTCAGGGAGGTGACCAAGAACCCGATGGTCACTCTGTCAGAGCTACAAAATTCCTCTGTGTAGAGAAGAAAATCTTCCAGAAGGACAACCATCTCTGCAGCATACCACCAATCAGGCCTGTATGGTATAGTAGCCAGACGGAAGCCATTTCTTAGTAAAAGTTTGCCAAAATCCACCTGAAAGACTCTCACACCATGAGAAACACAAATCTCTGGTTTGATAAGACAATCAAAGACAAAGATTGAAGTCTTTGGTGTGAGTGCCAGGCGTCATGTTTGGAGGAAACCAGGCACCGCTCATCACCAGGCCAATACCATCCCTACAGTGAAGCAAGGTGGTGGCAGCATCATGCTCTGGGGATGTTTTCCAGCACTAGTCAGTCTCCGAGTGAGGAAAGATGAATGCAACAATGTACAGAGACATCCTGGATGAAAACCATTGCTTCCCTTCAAAGACTTGAAGCTGTAATTGCTACCAAAGGTGCATCAACAAAAAAGTAAGCAAAGGCTGTGAATACGTATGTACATATGATTTCTTTTTTTTTATTGCAAAAATGTTTTAAAAAAAAACATTTTCAGATTGTCATTATGGGGTATTGTCTGAATTTATTCCATTTTGGAATAAGGATGATATGATATGAAAAAATATGGAAAAAGTGAAGCGCTGTGAATACTTTCCGGATGCATTGTATATGGTATAAATTTACCCAGTGCTTTGCATTGTAGTCCGACACTGTAGTCAATAAGCTCCTTCTTTTTCTATATCCTCTTGCTGTGGGGCAGACTGGCTTGTACATGCACATGCATCCTCCGCTGTTGCTATTTCTAATACCATGTAGTGTATAGTTCTAACTAATATCTTTCAGTAGACTCCATATGTAAGCGCTAAAAACTACAACATGGCGGACGGGGAGAAGACGCAGTCGAAGTGGAGACACATAAATAGGGCCTCCCACAAAACAGCGCTTTCTAAAGAGACGGAAATGTTGACCAAAGAACCACCATTACATGTAGTGTAGACCACAAGGAAGTGTTTTAAATGTAGAAAAAAAAATCATAACATGTTTGTTAACATGTTTAAAAAAAAGTGACGTGGAAAGTGGCTCCAAGTAATTTTTGTCCCCTCATTGTCTAAATATATTGCTCCAATTAACGTCTCTTTAATTTACTTGGCAGTCTCCTATCAACTTGGTCTGTGGTCTACATGAGCAAATACAGTAACCACCATCGTCTTGAATCCTCGTCTCAAACCTTCTGTTTTCCAACCCCCTTCTTTTTCCCAGTGCCTTCTCATTCTCAAATTTTCCACATAAAAAAATCCTCTTTATAAAAAGCAATTACTGAAGCATCACATCTTCTGGTCCGCATAGCAACACATTCTGTAGCCTGTAGAGTCAGGCCTTCAAAATAAAAGTCAAACCCCAGTAATTTAACAGTTACAAAACAGTAGGCAGTCGGGTCTTTTCAGAGGCACAATAATATTATAATGAGAGAGATGCCGATTTTTGCCTTTTTTATTGATGGGCGATCTTTACTGCAGTGTTTACATGGCTAAAGATTCTACTCACATGAAAGATTCCTTCAAAAAGGGATACAAATTCAGGAAGATACAACACGGGCACGATTTGAGAGCAAGCTGCAACGGACGCTTCTAAAAACGCTTCTTAGTACCTAAACTAATTATTTGTATAACATCTATACCAACGACCAGCCAATGGACCAGAACACTGCACGATTCATATACGCTGACGACCTCTGTGTAACATCTCAAGAGAGTACGTTTGAAGCGGTAGAAGCAAACCTCACCTCAGCTCTAGATGAGCTACTCCTCTACTACGAGCAAAACCATCTACACGCAAACCCTGCGAAGACCCAAGTCTGCTCGTTCCATCTCAGGAACCAGGATGCGAACCGACCTCTTAACATCAAATGGTCTGGAACACCACTTGAGAATTGTACCAACCCTGTCTACCTTGGCGTAACCCTGGACCGCACCCTCTCCTTCAAAGAACACATCAAAAACACCAAACTGAAAGTCAGCTCCCGAAACAACATCTTACGGAAACTGACAAATTCCAAATGGGGAGCCACAGCACACACACTAAGATGTACTGCTTTGGCCCTGTGCTATTCCTCAAAGGAGTATGCATGTCCTGTCTGGCAGAGATCAAGCCATGCCAAGAAACTCGACCCAGCACTGAACAACACCTGCCGCTTCATCACTGGTTGCTTGAAGCCTACCAACCTGAACAACCTATATCTCCTCGCTGGCATTTCCCCTGCCGACGTGAGACGGGAAGTTACCAGCCGAGTAGAGTTCACAAAAGCTACCAGTGATGAACGCCACCTCCTCTATGGACGTGAACCCTCAGCCCAACGTCTGAAGTCAAGCAGAAGCTTCCTCAGCAATGTCCAGCCCCTAACAACATTTCGGGAAGAAACCAGACTCCAGCTAAGGACACAAAAATTAGAGAAAGACTCCCCTCCTATTGACATGGGAATCCCCCCTTCTGAAGACCTGCCCCCCGGGTCAGAAACACCATGGGTCCAGTGGAAGACACTAAACCGCCTGAGAACAGGAACACGGCGATCAAAAGCTGCTATGGCCAGATGGGGCTACAAAACCGGTCCAACCACCTGCGAATGCGGAGAAGAGGACCACACGATGCAGCACTGCCTTGTCTGTCCTCTGCTACCCAACCAGTGCAGCTTAAAAGATATTGCAGCGTTCAACGACAATGCAAAAGACTGTGTAAAGAAATGGGAAACTGTCATATAACCACATGCTTCAAACACACAAAAAGAAGAAGTACCTATACCTCACCACAATGGTGGAAAATAAACTGTTTCTTTTAAGTATCATTATCTCTAGAGGACTAAAGGAAAATGAATGGCCACGCATGCAAAATACACACACACACCGAGCAGGACCAAACAAGAAGCTAACTGCTAAAGCTTCAATGTAAAGTAGGGGTAGGGACAGGTACTGAATTTGGTACTTTTTTGGCACCGACCGAATCCTGACAGTCCTACCTGGCACCGATTCACGTTAAATACAATGGTGCCATGTTTCAGTACCTGGGTTGCAACCACGCCTGTTTGCTGACTCAGCAAGCTCTTTGCACTTATGGCACTTCAGCAGCACTGAGAGCGGACTCAGCCAACGTACCTCCAATTTTCAATTCGAACAAAGCAATTGACTCAAAAAACGGTCCAACGTAAGTTAAGTAACTTTTTTCCACAAATGCGTTACCTTGATGCTAATATACATTGGCTTTGCTTTTGACATGCTGATTAGCGTGACCATTTTTTTTACTTTTTCATTTCAACACCTTCAAATTTGTTAATGAAAACTACCACTAAGACGAACATTACAATCAAACAGCTGGTACTTACAGTATTAACACCGAGTAAGGCACAACAGTCAGCAATGACTGAAATGACTAACACACCATTATCTATAAACCACTGCCATCTAAGGTCTTGGACTTGCAACTGCAATTGCAACTTAATGCCATACCAGCAACCATACTAGCAAATTATACTCAAATGTAACAATAAATTACAATATAACAACTGGACTGCAGTTATTATAGTCAGCTCATTTTTAAATGTAGCAATAAATGTTATTTTATTATCAAAAACTATTTTTATTAACACACAGTACCGGTGTCGATTACCAGGTACCGGGAATCACACACATACGTATTGGTTCAAATGTGTACAGTACCCATTCCTAAGTAGGATCCAGATGTTTATACTACCTAGTAGAGTGATTAGATCAATATTTTTCTTCCACTTGTTTTTATTATCACATTAAGATTTTTGGGTTGTTTTTGTTACTGTTAAAGAAACTAAGGGAGAAAGTCTCTGGATACAGGAAAGCTTTAAAGGCAAACCCCAAATGGTTTAAATGGGAGCCAATAGTAGTTTTTGCTTTTGTTTAGGTATTGTGCACTCGCCACGTTTATTTTATTTTTTTTAAATTGTATGTGGCATTCAATTGCTTGGATTCAAAATGAAATCACGTCCGGCTCATTGAATACGCGTGGTGGTCATGCCAGCGTCTGCTCTCGATGGTTACTCGGCGCCATTTAGTCTCTCTCGAAGAAAAATGCTTGCGTTGTTTACAGCTGTACGAACCGTTGGCGAAAAGGATAAACGTTTCTTCAGAGTTCCTCAAGAGGTAATCAAGAATGGTGGAAGAGTGCAAGACTCTACGAAAGACGGCAATAAAAGAAGCACGCACTCCAGTTCAAGGGAGCAGAGTAGAAGAATGCACAATTTTGCAGTGATTAATTCGTTAAAGGTTTGTTTGATATACTTTTAATGTTTAGTGTTTTCCATTTAAGTATTATCTTGATATTATTTGTATTTCTTAGGACCCATTTTTACTACGATTGTTTCAAAAAGCATCAACTCGGCGAGTCTAAATTAAAAAAAAAAGCAAAAAGTGAGCAAAACCTAAAATAATTATGCTTTTACCAGCGGCAACGATCATAAATGAAGCTTTCAGCACATACACAACGTTGACATGTATAGTTATATTTTGACAAATGCGGGGGAAAACGCGCATACTCGTTAAAGGCACGTGTAACAGCAAAGGCAGGCAACAAACATGACAGGAGACACTAAATATTAAATCATGAACTGCAGCCTTACCCAAGCAAAAACGATGCATACCGTATTTTCGGGGGAACCATAGGGCGCACCGGATTATAAGGGGCACTGCCGATGAATGGTTTATTTTTAATCTTTTTTCATATGTAAGGAGTCATATTATTTTTATTTTTTTTCTAAATGGAAAACACTTCCTACGTCTACGTAACATGTAATGGTGGTTCTTTGGTCAAAATGTTGCATAGATTATGTTTTACAGATCATCTTCAAGCCGCTTTCTGACAGTCGCTTCAGGATGCGCCGTTTTGTGGGCGGTCTTATTTACATGGCTCACCTTCGGCAGCATCTTATTCCCATCATCTTTGTTGTAGCGGTGTAGCGTGCAAGGATGGGTGTGAAAGAAGTGTCAAAAGATGGAACTAACCGTTTTAATGACATTCAGACTTTACTTAAGTCAGTAACGGAGCAGCAGCTCCTCATCCGGATACATCAAGTGTCGGCACGGACTACAAAGGTGGACAAGCACAATTTTTCCGGATTTATGCAGATCCCAAATACAGATCAGCAGGTACCAGAAGGTAAGAAAATTTGCTTTAGCATAATATTGCAAAACAAAACGCCAGATAATATGTCTTACCTTATACACACACACACCATAATAATACTTGTATGTTTAATGCGCCAACAATCCTCAAGCGGTGCGGCTTCATAGCTTACCAAAGTCGTACTAAAACACGCGCGCTGCTTCCTGTAAAACAGCCATTTTAGCTTGGTTCACCAACACTGGTTTTCACTTCCGGGAAGAAATCACTTGTCGGACTACAAGCAATACTACAAATGTAATCATCTGATTAACAACAATACTAGCAAATTCTACATTTAAGAAGATAAGATTTTAAAAAACGTGTTAGCGTTTACTTTAGTTAAATGCTATAAATATTTTCAGTTTTTAGTCTATTGTCAAAGTATCGGATTAGGACTTGAAATTGGATCGTATCCAAGGGAGAAAAAAAATCAGATTGGAATCAGAGACCATTAATGTTGATCAGGACATCCCTACTTAAAACGTTTGCAATTTGCAGTTTTACGAAATTGCAAATGAAAATGTTCAGAGGTACGCTCTATATAGCGCTGGGTCAAAAAACATGGGCTTTAAAAGCTGTGACTGTAAGCAACCTCCTGATGTATTTTATCTATAAGATGCAAAAAGCTGTTTTACACATAGTATTTGTTTCTATTCATTTCTATTAAGAACATCTATGTTTCTTTAAAGCAGTGCTTCTCAAATAGTGGGATGAGGCCCCCAGGGGGCGCGCTGAGGTTTCAGGGTGGACTGTGAGAGGCAAGGGTCTCCAGCTAGGTGGCAGCACTGCTCAAATTAATCAACAGGCTCAACCGGAAAAGATGACCTAGTATACATACATAACACTTCAGTTTACTGGTAATGAGGATAAATAAATACATATTGTCAGGTTCTCATTACATCATGGAATGTGTGAAAATGGTTTGTCTTCAAGCGGAGGCGTAACAGAAAATAAAAGAACCACTGACCTACTCGGAGGATGTTATAACAACGACAAGCCCTGGTTCACACCCAAGCTCCGACAGCTGCGCAAGAAAAAGAACACTGCGTGGAGGAGTGGGGACCAGAGTACCTACAGAGAAGCAAAGTACCACTTCAACAGGGAAGTGGAGAAAGCTAAATCTGTGTACTCTAACCGTCTACAGGAACAGTTCAGCTCCAATGACTCTGCAGCTGTGTGGAGAGGATTAAGGGCCCTTACGAACTATAAGCCCAAAGCCCCGCAGGCCCTGAATGACCGGACTCTCGCTCAGGACCTCAACACACATTACTGTCGTCACGAACGGCCTTCAGCTCATCAAAGCTCTGGTCCCCCCACCAACTCCAGCACTACTTTAAAGCACTTAAAGGACTCCAAGGACATTAAAGGACTTCAAGAACATCATTGGACTTCTTCAAAGGCCCGCTCCATCCGAGAGGAGGATGTACGCCGGCAGTTCTTGAAGCTGAACATGCGGAAGGCCCCCGGGCCGGATGGTGTCTCCCCCTCCACCTTGAGACACTGTGCGGATCAGCTGGCTCCTGTCTTCACTGACATTTTTAACACCTCTCTGGAGCTATGCCGCGTGCTGTCCTGTTTCAAGACCTCCACCATCGTCCCTGTCCCCAAGAAAGCACGGCTCACAGGACTTAATGACTACAGGCCAGTGGCGCTGACATCTGTGGTCATGAAGTCCTTTGAGCGCTTGGTCCTGCCCCACCTCAAGGACATCACCGCCCCCCTCCTGGACCCACTGCAGTTCGCCTACAGAGCCAACATGTCTGTGGATGATGCAGTGAACCTGGCCCTCCACTTCATCCTGGAGCATTTGGACTCCCCAGGAACCTACACCAGGATCCTATTTGTGGACTTCAGCTCTGCCTTCAACACCATCCTCCCTGGACTGCTACAAGACAAGCTCTACCAGCTCAGCGTGCCCGACTCCCTCTGCAGTTGGATCAATGACTTCCTGACGGACAGAAGACAGCACGTGCGGCTGGGGAATCCGATTGTCTCGGACAGTCGAACCACAAACACTGGTACTCCTCAGGGCTGTGTACTTTCCCCCTGGCTCTTCTCCCTGTACACAAACTGCTGCACCTCCAGTCACCAGTCGGTAAAGCCGCTCAAGTTTGCGGATGACACTACTCTCATCGGGCTCATCTTGGATGGCGACGAGTCCGCCTACAGGAGAGAGGTGGACCGGCTGGCGTCCTGGTGCAGCCTCAACAACCTGGAGCTGAACGCCCAGAAAACAGTGGAGATGATCTTGGACTTCAGGAAAGTCAAAGCCCCACCATCCCCCCTCACCCTGATTGACTCTCCCACCCCCGTCTCCATTGTGGACTCCATCCGTTTCTTGGGGACCACCATCACCCAGGACCTCAAGTGGGAGCCGACCATCAGCTCCCTCATCAAGAAGGCCCAGCGGAGGATGTACTTCCTGCGGCAGCTGAAAAAACTGAAGGTGCCGACCAAGATGCTGGTGCAGTTCTACTCAGCAATCATCGCGTCTATCCTCACCTCCTCCATCACCGTGTGGTTCCCCGGCGCCACAGTCCGGGACAAGCATCGACTGCAGCGCATGGTACGTGCTGCTGAGAAGGTGATTGGCTGCAAACTCCCACCCCTCCAGGACCTGTTCTCCTCCAGGACCAGGAAGCCTGCGGGTCGGATCACAGCTGACTCTTCTCACCCTGGACACAAACTATTCTCCCCTCTCCCCTCAGGCAGAAGACTACGGTCCATCCAGACCCACACCTCCCGCCACCTGAACAGTTTTTCCCCTCGGCCATCAGACACATGAACAATAACAAGATATGATAGCTCAGTTACAGCTCATGTTATTCTATTCTGTGTTTTATGTTGCACGATTGCGCCAAGTAAAATTCCTAGTTTGTGAACCCGTTCTCAAACAATGACAATAAAAACTCTTCTGATTCTGATTCTGATTCTGTGGTGGGGGGGGGGGTTTCATTTTTTCACATGACCGTAAATGGCATGTGTGGTGCCCCCTTTGGTTGTGCTAAAACATGCTCGCATACATGAAATACAGATATCTTTTAAAGTTTTATAATCATTAGACCAGTACTTCCTATATAGAGAGGCTGGCATGATCAGGTGTCAGGAGGGGCGTGAGAAAACAAGATTTCAGCTTGGTGGCATGTAGTGTACTGCTTTAAAGCAAAAGAAGACAACGAGGAGTCAAATAATAATGATAATAAACCAGTAATTGCTTGCGTATCGCTGTTGATTGGTTCTGGGCATGATTCACGCCAAGTAGGAATTATAATTATAAATGCAATAGTTCCATAGCTAGAGCATTCAAAACCTGTTTATGGCCACTGTTAACATTATTAGAGCCCCGTCACTTAAAAACCCCCCACATAGTCACCTTTACACTCTTTTAATCTGCTGTACCGTAGTAATGCTGCCTGAGGCTGAGCAAGTCAGTGGTCACGATACTGAACAGTGCACTCTGATTTGTTTGGTTTAATCTAGTGGCCCTAAAAGAACTCACAGAAAAAAATGGTCACATGTTGTTCACCCACCAGCGGATAGCGAAGAGGTTTTCCAGTCTGAGGGTCCGTTCCGTAGTTGAGTTTGGCTGACCGAGGCACCATAGCCAGCTTCATGGCTGCGCTGTGTTTGTCCGCCACACCGAAGAACTCCTCCACCAGCCGGGAAAGCTCAGGGTGCGGGTACACCTCCTCCTGGAAAGCCATGGCAACGCTCTCGAAGGTGACGTCGTCGTGTGTTGGCCCGATGCCGCCTGAGGTGATGAGGTGCGTGTGCCGAGGGGAAAGGAGGGCCACTTCTTTGGCGATGACCTCCTGGACGTCCGGTACGACTGTTATTCGCTGTACGGACACGCCTAGCTTTCTTAATGCTCGAGTGAGGAAAGTGCTATTGGTGTCCGCTGTGTGGCCCTGAAAGACACACAAGGCAAGATGTCACGCCTAAGGTCTGGCTAGATTAAATTCAAGAGAGTCTGAGGGCCTGATTTACGAAAGAAACACATGCAAACCTGATAGCACACACAAAGCTGATGGACTAAACATGTGCAAAGTGGATTGTGTCTATTAAGTGAGCAGAATAAGACAATCTATTTTGCATCTCTGTCTTCATTAATATGCAAAATATATGCTGATCATCAAAACGGCCACAATACTGGGAGGAGAAAATGCAAAAATAATTATACAGTAAGCGCAATGTGATTTATCGACGCTCGTCACCGTTTTGCGAGCACTATTTGCAGTTTTATTTAGCACGTGTCAGGAGTACGTGCAAACTGACAGTTCCACACACAGCTACAGGATCAGTGTTAGTGCTGCACGGACAGACAAGAATCCTCCGTTCTACGTGTGTGTTTCAATATTTTGATGGACGGTCAAAAATAAAAAATATATGACATATCGACTATTCCGCAATTTCATTTTATAATTTTATTGCTGCTGGATGACTTATGGGACTGAATAAAATAAATTCAATTAATGCGTTTTGGTGTCCGCAGGCAGTTTTTTTTTATGTTGTTATATTTTTATATAATATATATATTACTATAATATACCTACTACTAGGGCTGGACGATTATGGAATAAATAATAATCCCGATTATTTTGATTGATATTGTAATCACGATTACTAACACGAATATTCATTAATTTGAAAACAATAGTGTTTATTGTACAATCAAAACTCCACTTTAAATATTGTTAAAAAAACAAAAAACAGATACAAATTAGTAAGGAACAAACCTCAACAAGTAAAATAACAATATTTACATTTAAATTACAATATCAATACAAATAAACAATAAACTATAAAAAAAAAAACTATTAATTTCTGTTTTTCCGTTTTAATTGTTTTCTAGCTTATTTTACCACGATAAAGTGTGTGCTTTTTGTGGCAAATAAAATGTTATAAAATGTTTTCTAATTAAATTTAAAAATCCTTAAATTTATTGTTGCAACATCTTTGTACAATTTTGACCAATATTTTAGGTCAAAGTATGATAATTGTGTAAATGTATCAATACGTGCTTTAAGTACATTATGCTTGTGTAAGGTGCTTTTTTAAAACCTTTATTTTGTTGGCAGAGTAAGACCGGACATGGCGCATTGCGCTATTATTGTGAAGGAGGGAAGTGTGCTTAACTGTTGTTCTCAGCTTAACGAGCAGATGAGATATGTTGTGTGTGTATGGATTGTCCTTCGCTTCGTAGTTTAAATCGCTGTTTCAAATGACCGTATCGTACGTACGTACATACATACATACATACATACATATATATATATATATATATATATATATATATATACACACACATACATATATACACACAGGCACACTTATGTATGTATGTATGTACATATATATATATATATATATGTAAGGGTAAGCGGTAGAAAATGGATGGATATATACATATATATATATATATATCCATCCATTTTCTACCGCTTGTCCCTTCCGGGGTCGCGGGGGGTGCTGGAGCCTATCTCAGCTGCATCCGGGCGGAAGGCGGGGTACACCCTGGACAAGTCACAACCTCATCAAAGGGCCAACATAGGTAGACAGACAACTTTCACACTTACATTCACACACTAGGGCCAATTTAGTGTTGCCAATCAACCTCATATATATATATATATATATATATATATATATATATATATATATATATACAGTGTTGGGTTAGTTACTGAAAACCAGTAACTAGTTACGTTACTAGTTACTTTATTTCAAAAGTAACTCAGTTACTTAAACCAAAAAGTAATGCGTTACTGTGAAAAGTAACTATTTAGTTACTTATATATATTTTTTAATTTTTTTAAGGCCCCATTTAATGCCCTTTTAGCCTTCATTTTAGTACTGTTATTGCACTGGAGAATAATACAATCTGTTGATCAACTTGACATGCATTTGCATCACTGAACTCTGCTAAGCAATGTGGTCTACATACAACACACAAAGACAAAGATATGTTTTAAAGGGCCAATTTGTTTCAGACCAGAACAAATTGACAAAACTATTTTAAATAGCTGCAACTTAACATACATAAGTAACAAACAGCATAATAACAACATAGCTGTAAAACAAGAAAGGCACACACTATATACATAAAGCCTAACCAGGCGTTTTCTCAAGGAATTCTGAAATAAAATCATGTCTGAAGCCCAGAACACTCTACACATTTCCCCACTTAGTTTAGAGAAAAGGAAATATTAGCCTGGCCCACTAGTATCCCTCTTTAGGTTTGTGAACTTTATAGTCTAAACATTTAGAGTGATGTGATAATCAAACACTCTAAAAGTCTAAAATGAAAGAGTATATAAGAGAATTGACAGAGTGTGTGTACCTTCAGTGTGCAGTGCCTCATTAAAATCCAGCCGCTGTTGGAGGTGGAAGTGAAGTGTGTGTCTCTTTACTAGCTTCGTCGAAGCATGTTGTTTTTGTCGCTGTTTCAGCATATTTGAAACTTACATTCAACTAAAATGTTCTTTTCTTTGTGGTCGATAAAAGAAACGTACTGAAAATATCTCCATTTTAAGAAACTCGGCTTCGGGGTTCGCCATGACGTCTTGATAGTAGACACAGACACGCCCCTCCCACACACACACACTCACACACACACACACACGTACACACAGACAGCGCGCGGTGCGCCTCTTTTTTGTCGCCTCTTCAGCAGCGCTGCAACACTCAGATCTTCTCAGTTTCTAGCCGATACTACATAAAAAATAACGCAAAATAACGCAGTAACGCATCATGTAGTAACGGTAACGGAGTTACTGAATATAAAAAAATAACGCGTTAGATTACTAGTTACCGCCGATAGTAACGGCGCGTTACAGTAACGCGTTACTTTGTAACGCGTTAGTCCCAACACTGTATATATGTATACAGTATATATATATATATATATACTGTATATGAGAGTGTATGTGTATATATGAGTATATATATACACATATATATACATATATACACACGCATACATATATATATTTATATATATATATATATATATATATATATATATATATATATATATGTACACACACACACACACACACACACACACACACACACATACAGCATATACACATTAAGTATACACACACACACATACATACATACATACATACATACATACATACATACATACATATATACATATATATACAGTATATATTATGGAATAGTGAGGTGCCTAAAGAATCCCACCTCTAGTTCCCCTGTAGTTAAGCATAGGAACAATACAATTTCTTATTCAATGACAAAGGCCATTGCACAAGTGAGTCACTGCTAGCATTTTTAAAATATGTACTGTAACACAAGTGTAAAAGAAAATAATAATATACTCCTAATAAGCCTTAATTCATCTTGCAATGTGGAAATTCAAGTGGCACCATTGATCAAGTGGATCCCACAACCCTGGGACCACACTGTGAAGTTTAAGACCAGAGATCTGCTTCTGTTGTCTTGTAAACAATTTTAGCTGTCAAATTTGTTTTTTTTACATTTCACCAGGTGCTGGCATAGACGTCAGCATGCTTAAAGTTGTGGCAATATCCCTCCTTGCTGGGTTCTGTGTGAAAGGTGCAGGCAGGTAAATGTGTGATTTACTGTTACTGTATGCCTGTGTTGTATCAAGTTTGTGCATATTTGTCCAAAAAAACCTTGCGGCCCTTGAGGGGGCGCATGCAGCCCAATGGTTAAGAAACACTGTTCTTTGCTTTACTCTACCTTGAGTATCTCATCTCCGATGATGAGGATGGCCGCGGTAGGAGCCTCCCCGTTGGCTTCAGAAGTGGACATGGCTGCTGTGCTGAATTGAGCCAAAAGTCTCCTCACACGCACCTCCGCTCGACTCAGCCTCAAAAAACCCGGACTAAAAGACACAGGTACATAAACACAATTACTACGACTATATATTTTCAGAAATTCAATACAATTATAAGGAAAATATTCACTGCGCTTCACTTTTTCCAAATTGTAATTCATGTATTATTTTCCTCAGGATTCTACACACAACACCCCATAATCCATCCATCCATTTTCTACCGCTTGTCCCTTTCAGGGTCGCGGGGGTGCTGGAGCCTATTCCAGCTGCACTCGGGCGAAAGGATGGGTACACTCTGGACAAGTCGCCACAACTCGTAATGCCAACATGAAAATGTTGTTTTTTTAATGTTTACAAACGTATTCAAAATAAAGTACTAATAAATCACATGTACAGAAATATTCATAGCCTTTGCTCAATACTTTGTTTATGCACTTTCAACAGCAACTACAAATCAAGTAGTCTTGAAAGGGATGACGGATTTTTTTTTGCCATTTTAATATGTAAGTTATGAAAAAAAAACATCCTAAATGTTAATATAAAATAAATATTGCAGCGAAAGTTCAGTAATGAGGTTGCTTAGATCAAATTAAAAATGTCTAAGACTAATTTCACCCCCATTAAAAAATACAAAATGGTTGATTTCCCCTGCATAGCGGCAAACCTATCACACACTTTACGTCATAACGTTATTAAAGCTCACCTTTAAGCATTCACACACAGTGCCAACATTTTGGAACAAGGATGAAGTGATAGAAGAAAGGTAACAATATAATACATCTATGTGGTAGAATAGCAGAAAGTTATGTTATAGGTTTCACTTTTGCATTTCAAAGCGCACAATTGTGGTGCGTTCAAAGACCCTTGATTAAAGTTGAAAACAGAGACGTCACTACGTTTTAAAGACAGGGGAGACTTAATCCCCAGTAGATGCACAAGTAATATAAGTATAATAATGATGTACTAATAGGAATAATATTATCCATTGATGATAATATTATGTGAATTTCCTGAGCTCTACCTTACACTCTGAAGTAAAAGGAAAAAAGATGATTTGTAATAATATTTTAAAGAATTGAACTATTATCGACTTCTGTATTTAGCATTTTGTTGTATATCGGTATCAGCCTTTTTTTATTGGTATCGGCCTTTTTTTAACAACTTGTCAGGCTTGTCCCTGACAGTTTGGTTAAGTTTTAGTTTTTCCTCTGTGTTTGTTTTATTTCCTGTCAGCACTCTTATTTTGGTTCAGTTTCCTGTTGTTCTCTCTGAGTGCTGTCCCCTCAGCTGTGGCTGATTGGCACCTGGCCACACCTGGTGTCAATCAGCCAGCTGCTATTTATACCTGCCCTGCCCTCCAGTCACTGCTGGATTATTGTCATTCCTACTTGTCGATGTCAGTGTAGCTGTAAGCAGTAGCGGTAAGCTATATATTGTAGATGTTTGTAGCTTGCTGTCTTTTTGTTCCTCGTCTTCCAGTTCCTGTTTTCCTGGCATCCTGTTTACTGTTCCTAGTTCCTGATTTGTGTTTTTTTCTTTATTGTGGACATTAAATTATGTTTTCCCGCACAATGCCTTCCGCCTTCTCTGCATCTTGGGGTTCGTCACCTACAACTCCTGACACAACTACAACAGAACGACATCATCAGATACAATATATATCCACATATGATACCAGTATTTAGTTCGAAAGGCAAAAATACCCCGCCTTCCGCCCGAATGCAGCTGGGATAAGCACCCCCCGCGACTCCAAAAGGGACAAGCGGTAGAAAAATGGATGGATGGATGGATAATAACCACTGCTCAAGCACCAGCCCTTCTGCCCTACATGAAAAAAGTTCCCTTTTTTCTGGAGCCCAATTTAGGAATAAAAATTACCCTCAGTGTAAAATAATTATCCCCAAAAATGTTTTATCTGACAAGATATTTATTTGAGTTCTTGAGAGAATTCTTCTACGGTCTGCTCAGCTGCTTTTTACTGTGGCGCTCACGCCGCCACGCCCCTCATTTAACTTATTACAGTGCTGGTCTCCTACAGTATGTCTTCGCTGCTTTAAATTTATGTTTGGAAATCAAATTTTTGTCCTTCTTTCCGATCCTGTTTTTTGTTTTCACTACTGCAGCGATCGAGTCGCTCAACAAGCCTCTTTTGCAACACTCGCAGCGTGGGCTCATTAAAGGAGCGTGCAGAGTTTCATGTCATGTGATTTATTCAAATAAACAGCGCGACAGAGATGGATGGACATCAACACGACAGAAAAGATATCTGTCAAAAATCCAAACTTTGTGTACATATTTTGACAAATAAGAGATTATTATATAAATAAATAAAAGAGCAGGCAGCAGCTCACACATTCTCATACTTTCTGTAACATCCCGGAAGAAATTTTGTCAGCCAGCTTAAAATAAATGTCTCAACTATACATGAAGGATCCCAGAAATGTTTTTATTTAGATGTTTGCAAAACCTTACAATGTATAAAGTACATACCGTATTCTTCGGACTGTAAGTCGCTCCGGAGTATAAGTCGCACTGGCCGAAAATGCATAATAAAGAAGGAAAAAAACATATGTAAGTCGCACTGGAGTATAAGTCGCATTTTTTGGGGAAATTTATTTAATAAAACCCAACACCAAGAATAGACATTTGAAAGGCAATTTAAAATAAATAAAGAATAGTGAACAACAGGCTGAATAAGTGTACGTTATATGACGCATAAATAACCAACCGAGAACGTGCCTGGTATGTTAACGTAACATATTATGGTAAGTGTCATTCAAATAACTATAACATATAGAAGATGCTATATGTTTACCAAACAATCTGTCACTCCTAATCGCTAAATCCCATGAAATCTTATACGTCTAGTCTCTTACGTGAATGAGCTAAATAATATTATTTGATATTTTACGGTAATGTGTTAATAATTTCACACATAAGTCGCTCCTGAGCATAAGTCGCACCCCCGGCCAAACTATGAAAAAAACTGCGACTTATAGTCCGAAAAATATGGTAAAATACTATAAAATTGTCAAAAAAATTGAGTAGATGGCAAGTTATTGTGATGTAAAAAAAATCCCATATTTTTATAAAAATCCCATATTTTTACTAATGTTCCATATTTTAAAATGCAAATGTTGATTCTCCTCTTCTATACACGTACTAAAAGTGTGAAATCCACTGATATTTTTTGCTGCTTAAATTACCGCCACATTAAACATTATGTCGCTACTGGTCCAATGTTTCCTTTTTTTTTTTATAAATAGTATAGTATTTGTGTTTCTATAACCTGCACTGCAAATGAATGTGAGCTATAAATGTCGGTTATCAGCCTTCTTGACGACTAGTATCAGCCCTGAAAAAACACTATTGGTCAAACTTTACATTGAATAATGGCCTATTATTATTATAGATTATTCAACCTTAAACTCTGACTACTTTGCATTGAATTTGTTGGTACTTTTTGTAAAAAGAAAAAAAACTACAAATATGTTGTTGTTTAAACAAAGCCAAATTATTTAGGGCGGGGGTTGATCTAGAAATATTCTAGATTTGTTAATCCAATCTTTAAAAAGTCAAACACATAAAAAATGCAATAATTAGTTTTTTTGTGCATGTAAACATACCAAGTATGTGTGTATGAGGCGGCAATGTTGGGTTTAGGGTGGGTGGTCCAGGAGTCTTGTGTATGGGGTCCCAGAATTTGGGGCTACACCCCTGGCTGTGGGACCTTACATAGTGTCCAAAAAACTTTTTTTTCCCAAATAATTTTTATTCAACTCAAGTTACAACAGGCGGACCCCAGTAAAGCTGTAGAAACATCTCAATAATTACCCGTTGAAAAAGAATGCACCTAATCTTAAATTTCACCTTCACAACAAGGGCTGTGATTATTAATGCACATGCGCTTTCTTAGGTTTTTATTCTTAATATATCAGCAAAAAAAAATCATATTGTCATTACTGTGTAGTGCGGGGGTCAGCAACCCGCGGCTCTCAAGCCGCATGCGGCTCTTTAGTGCTGTCCTATTGGCTGCCTGGAGCATTTTTAAAAAGGTTTGAAAATGGAAAAAGATGGGGTAAAAATAATTGTTTTGTTTAAGTATGTTTTTTGTTTGAGGACAAACATGACACAAACCTTCTTAATTGTTAGAAAGCCCACTGTTTAATATGTTTGTGTGTATGCTTCACTGATGAGAGTATTTGGTGAACATCGTTTTGTCCTACTAATTTTGGCGGTTCTTGAACTCACCACAGTGTACAATGTGACGCAACAGTTTATTTACGTGTAAAATCTTCCACCCCTTTGTCTCATTTTGTCCACCAAAAGTTTTAAGCTGTGCGTGAATGCACAATTGTGCGCTTTGTTGATGTTATTGACTTGTTGGGAGTGCTAATCAGGTATATTTGGTCAGTGCATGACTGCAAGCTAATCAATGCTAACAGCTAACATGCTATTTAGGCTACATATTGCATCATTATGCCTCATTTGTAGGTATATTTAAGTTAATTTAATATCCTTTACTGTTATCCTCTTTGTATATCATTTAGTTTTGCATGTCTCATGACACATTATCTGTGTGTAATATTGGCTGCTTTTCAGATAGCTGTTTGTGTGCCATGTTGTTCCAGACCACAGCAAACATTACCTAGCTTGCCAAAGATTGTAATAAATCTATTAAAAGAAGACAGCCTTAACTTGGACACACACATCTATACCTATGGCCACTAAAAGCCAGTAATTTCCAGGTGTTATCTCACCTTCTGAGTAGCCTCTGATTTACTAATGGTTTCTAATGTTGTAAAAATGTGTAGAATAAATATTAAATTTCAACACTTCTGTCAACGAAGATTTGCTTCAGCCCGCGACACATAGTCGTTTTGATAGTAGGCTATTACAGCTAATATAGACACTTACGTCATGTGTTGCCTTCATTATCAGACTCATATACGGCTTTTAATTTTTTGCGGCTCCAGACAGATTTGTTTTTTGTATTTTTGGTCCAATATGGCTCTTTCAACGTTAGTGGGTGTAGAATTTTGAGAGAATAAATCAATTTAATTTATTTTGGAGTAATATGGAAAACAGTAAAGCACTGTGAGTACTTACTGGATGCACTGCAGCAGTGATCTCCAGCTGCATATGGAAACATTGAAGGATTCGGAGGAGACTGATTATGTGAGTACATCAATTTAAAGGCTTCAGACAAATGCGGCTGCCAGACTTTTGACCGGTGCACCCAGAACAGCCCATATCACCCCCGTTCTATCCAGTCTTCATTGGCTTCCAGTTAAATTCCGCATTGAGTTTAAGATTTTAGTCCTGACATTACGTGCGTTGCATGGTGGGGGCCTTCAGTACATCACTGACTTGCTATGCCCCTACTCTTCAGGGCGCAGCCTCCGGTCTCCAGGCCACGATCTTCTAAAAATGCCAAAAACTTGTTTTAAAACCCGTGGAGACGTGGCATTCCAGGCTGTAGGTCCCAGACTCTGGAACAATTTGCAACAGTCCCTTCGTGATCTTGACTATGTTCAAACTTTTAAGAAACATCTGAAAACTTCTCTTTTTAGTGAAGCTTTTAGTTAATGCACCTTTTAACTATCATTTTTAATCCACTTTGTAGCCTTTTTATGATGTTGCCCCTGTTGTTTTAATTGAATTGTTGTTGTTTTACTTCACCTATGTTTTGTACAGCGCTTTGCGATTTCATCTGTAAAAAGCGCTTTATAAATAAAATGTACTTACTTATTTAAAGACTTGTATATACCGGTACTTGTTCTTATGCTTTCTGAGCTCACTATGTTCACTACTCGCTGTACATATCCTACCAAGTCAGACCTACACTGTTACAATGTCCATTTCTCAGATGATATAATTGTTGATGACTGAAGTGCTGATATCAACCAAACCTACCGCCCCAACCCCCTTCACATCCCATCCCCCGGATTGTAAATAATGTAAATAATTCAATGTATATACTCTGATGATTAACTTGTGTGATGACTGTATTATGCTGATAGTATATATTTGTACCATGAATTGATTAACGTGGACCCCGACTTAAACAAGTTGAAAAACGTATTCGGGTGTTACCATTTAGTGGTCAATTGTACGGAGTATGTACTGTACTGTGCAATCTACTAATAAAAGTCTCAATCGATCAATCAATCAAAAACTTACGTCAACATGAAGAATCCATATGGAGTATCTGAAAATTCCAGCTCAGACCGCGTCGTTTCCTAACAATGTAAGAGATACAGTAAAGGGAATCAAGATTATACATTGTACATTTTGGACTAATAATCAGAACAATAACATTTGGGTGATCATTTTGATATCAATATGTAGTGTTTGGGGGCGGCGTGGCGCGGTTGGGAGCAACCTGAGGGTTCCTGGATCGATCCCCAGCATCTACCAACCTAGTCACATCCGTAGTGTCCTTGAGCAAGGCACTTCACCCTTGCTCCTGATGGGTCGTTGTTAGTGCCTTACATGGCAGCTCCTGCCATCTGTGTGTGAATATGTGTGTGTGTGTGTGTGTGTGTGTGTGTGTGTGTGTGTGTGTGTGTGTGTGTGTGTGTGTGTGTGTGTGTGTGTGAATGGGTGAATGTGGA
This sequence comes from Nerophis lumbriciformis, assembly GCF_033978685.3. NCBI lineage: Eukaryota > Metazoa > Chordata > Actinopteri > Syngnathiformes > Syngnathidae > Nerophis > Nerophis lumbriciformis. The sequence continues at coordinate 24,702,790 of NC_084568.2, read as the reverse complement.
TACAGTGTCAAAGCGCTTTGAATACATTGAGTACCTGGCATTTAATGAAAGCATAGCATATGGTGGTACAACAAGCATGTGTGTACTCTGTATTTGTAACGTTTACTCGCTTTTGTGTACATTGACATTTATTTCGATCATTTAAAAGACATAACCAAACGTTGACTTCATTTAGAACTGATCTTAATTAATTGTATTTTGCTGTTAAGTTACATTGATATGGAGGAGCGCTGTTAGCAACTAGCGAACATAGCCGACAAAACATAATGGTATTTACTTCAAAGCTTGATTTCATATTCTTTATTGTCTTAATATAGAACGTATGAAAAGGAGTGCTCACAAAAAAACACACTTGATAAAGCTAACACAACTTACTGGCGTCGCGTATGTTCCTCAAAGACAGCGGCGGTCACACGCCATTCAAATGACGTACACAGTCCCTGTCCAATCATAAGCCAGACGTCGTTTCCGCCTGGCGTATAAACCAATCGGATTTAAGAAGGCGGGCCTTAGTGTGCGGATACACGGAAGTAAACATTGAGGTTCATTTTATTGAGCTGTTGGAAGTCTTCTAAACATGTTCGACCAAAACGCTTTTAATAATACAAAACACATTGTGGCTCGTTATAAAACCACTTATTTGCATTACTTTCAATCATAAAGAAGACCAATGCGTAAAGAGCGTCTTCTTCTGAGCAGATTTTTTACACAGTGTAAATCGTGCGCCTCTATTGGCCAGATAAGATACTACATCTTTCCTCAGTTTGATTCATTATTGTCTTATTTTGTCTGGCCTGTGGGTGGCGCAATATTGTATGGTTAAATGAGGCACTGCTGCGATGCAATGATAGTAATTAAACATGAGCATTATTTACATATAATCTATGTATATCAGTAGTGATATACTACCGACTACATGGACAAAAAGGAGGACTTTTTTTCTCCTCCATTTGAAAATGTCTGATTCCAATCCATGCAAGTCATCAGAATCAGGTAATACACCAACTTATATTATTGTCTTCACGAATGCTTGTATTATCATTAAACACATTTTACATGTTAACAAAAACTTATCTTTCATAAATAAATAAACATAAATTATATATATGAATAGGTAGATCCCCTCGACATGTTCAATTGAAAAGTAGCTTGCCTGCAGAAAAAGTGTGGGAACCCCTGCTGTAGGGTGTTTACTTATAAGGTGCAATGTCTTAATCAGTATGGCGTGTCCTAATCTAATGTGTGATAATGCCTTCCTCTTTTGTACTCACCCTTACCGTTCTTCCCGCACCTACTGTGTTTCGTATTGCATATGTGTCTTCCTGTTGTACTCGTGTCCCAATGTGATTCCCTCAAAATCCATGGGTTTGTTCTACCAAAGACGAAGAGATGCGGTTGCATAAAGATGGGCGCATAGGCTTTGCTTTAGTCATGAACGAACGTAACGTACCATGCTTAATCCTTGAGAGAACTTCATCGGTGTCAAAGGTTCATACCAATGTAAGCATATTGTCTTCTATACTAATCTCTGTTATGCAGCAATATTTAATAAGTATCAAAAAATATATATTTAGCTTAACTAAATAGTTAATTGCAGAATGTAAAACATGAACAAAGTTACTGACAAGTTGACAATACATTCTAAATGTTATCATAAACAGTAAATTATTGAATAAACGTTTGTATTCAATTATTCGGCTTACACACACATACACAATGTATCAGATTGTGTGTATTGAGTATAAGCAACTCGTGTAAAAAATGTAAGCACAACCCATCGAGTGTTTGGAACACTGACTGCACACAAAAGGTTGATCATTTGTCAAAACATGCACCCCAACCATGTTGCCCGTGCCAATATTTTTCTGACAAACACATAACATAATAATGTTTCTCCCCGAAAGTCAATTTGAACTTTCTCTTACAGCTTCAAAACACCCTCTTGTCGAATCACCATAATGTGGCACACACCTTTAAGGCAGTGTTTTTCAACCACTGTGCTGCGGCACACTAGCGTGCCGTGAGATACAGCCTGGTGTGCTGTGGGAGATTATCTAGTTTCACCTATTTGAGTTAAAAATATTTTTTGCAAACCAGTAATTATAGTCTGCAAATTATGTGTTGTTGTTGAGTGTCGGTGCTGTCTAGAGCTCGGCAGAGTAACCGTGTAATACTCCTTCATAGCAGTAGGTGGCAACAGGTAGCTAATTGCATTGTAGATGTCGGAAACAGTGGAAGGCAGTGTACAGGTAAAAAGGTATCTAATGCTTAAACCAAAAATACACAAAAGGTGAGTGCTACTAAGAAAAGGCATTGAAGATTAGGGAAGGCTATGCAGAACAAAACTAAAACTGAACCGGCTACAAAGTAAACAAAAACAGAATGCTGGACGACAGCAAAGACTTACTGTGGAGCAAAGATGGCATCCACAAAGTACATCCGAACATGACATGACAATCAACAATGTCCCCACAAAGAAGGATAAAAACAACTGAAATATTCTTGATTGCTAAAACAAAGTAGGTGCGGGAAATATCGCTCAAAGGAAGACATGAAACTGCTACAGGAAAATACCAAAAAAACAGAAAAAGTCACCAAAATAGGAGCGCAAGACAAGAACTAAAACACTACACACAGGAAAACACCAAAAAACTCCAAATAAGTCAGGGGGTGATGTGACAGGTGGTGACAGTACACCTACTTTGAGACAAGAGCTATATTGATGCATGCTTGGTAATGGTTTAAAGTCATATTCAACAATTGAGAAAAGGCATTGAAGCTTAGGGATGGCTATGCAAAACGAAACTAAAAATGAACTGGCGACAAGTAAACCCAAACAGAATGCTGGACGACAGCAAAGACTTGCAGCGTGTGGAGTAGACGGCGTCCAAAAAATACATCCATACATGACATGACAATCAAAAACAAAATAGGAGCGCAAGACAAGAATTAAAACACTACATACAAGAAAACCCCAAAAAACTCTAAATAAGTCACGGCATGATGTGAGAGGTCATGACAGTACACTTTGAGACGAGCTAGTTATGGTATGGTTTCCCTGACAATTGCGAGAACAACTTTTTACTGTCAATATCGGCTGCTGAGTTTCATTTTTTTAGGTTTTCTGCTAGTGGTGTGCCTTTGGATTTTTTCAATGAAAACAATTTGTCTTGGCTCAAAAAAAGTTGAAAAACACTGCTTTAAGGGACTGACAAGCACCTGGGTGTCTAATTTAAGGTAAATAGGTTGAAACACACTTTATAATGCTTTATTTTTAAGATAGGGACTTTGCATCATATATCTGTAAACATGCCGGATTGTAGCAAAGCTGCTAATTTGCATCCATAGACCCTATAGTAAATTATAAATTATATTAAATATCTAATTACATAAATAAATAAAAATAATAATACAAAACAAATTAATTACAAATAATACAGATAACTAAATAAACAAACTAATAATTGTCCATAAGTCATTAACCATTTCTTTAATGATATAAATACAATAAAAAAGTAATAATAATATATGGAATAATTAAATAAGCAAATAATCGTCCATAAACCATTAACCACATTTATAATCTGTACTACAGTATACTAGCATTTGTCCCTAAACATTTAGATTTACAACCCAAGGGGGGCGCTATAAATGTCATTAAAGGCAGTCCTCCCCAAACCGGCTGGCAGCTCCAGTACTGTACCATTAAACTAATTCATAAAACATCCATCCATCCATTTTCTACCGCTTGTCCCTTACGGGGTCGCGGGGGTTGTTGGAGCCTATCTCAGCTCCATTCGGGCGGAAAGCGGGGTACACCCAGGACAAGTCGCCACCTCATCACAGGGCCAACACAGATAGACAGACAACATTCACACATTCATTCACTTGGGCCGATTTAGTGTTGCCAATCAACCTATCCCCAGGTGCATGTCTGTGTGAGTACCCGGAGGGAACCCACGCAGTCACAGGGAGAACATAGTAAGTCAGTATTTTGTTATTTGTGCAGCTTTTCCATTTGATATTTTGCTTTTCTATGTTCATAAAACATAGAAAAGTTTTTGCATTTGATATTTTACTTTTCTATGTTTTATGAACATAGAAAGTCAGTATTTTTATTATTTGTGCAGCTTTTCCATTTGATATTTTGCTTTGCTTTGTTCATAAAACATAGAAAAGCAAAATATCAAATGGAAAAGCTGCACAAATAATAAAATACTGATTTACCATGTTCTCCTCGTGACTGCGTTGGTTCCCTCCGGGTACTCCGGCTTCCTCCCACCTCCAAAGACATGCACCTGGATATTTTTGCTTTTCTATGTTCATAAAACACAGAAAAGCAAAATATCAAATGGAAAAGCTGCACAAATAATAAAATACTGACTTTCTATGTTCATGAAACATAGAAAAGCAAAATATCAAATGTAAAAGCTGCACAAATAATAAAATACCGACTTACCATCGTTGCAAGTGTTTTTATTTCATCCTACCCATTCTCCATGTCTATTAAATTAAATCTAATTCAATCGGACCAAATGCTTAACATGCCGACACAATAATGTATGTGTTTACATTTGGTCATTAAAAGTTCCTGTTTTTAAATGTCACACATTTCTAGTAGAACATTGACAAATTGGTAAGAGATCGATGGCTTATGCAGAAAATTAAAACATAACATACACAACTGGAAGAGGCAATTCCTGAAGGAATTGCGTGTGAATGCTCCAATGCTGAAGTTGAACTGAAATGCTGACAGAATGTAGTATGAATGTAAGAATAGTTTGAATGTTGGAATGGTTTGAATGTTGAAGAACTGGCGCTGAACTGAAATGCTAATGGCATGTAGGATGAATGTAGAAATGGTTTGAATGTTGAAATGCTTTAAACGCTGAAATAGTTTGAATGGTTGAAGAATTTGAATTTCCAGGAAAACTGGAGTTTGGTTTGGAACTTGGAAAGTGTTAGTTTGAATGTCCAGGATGAGTGGAATGTGTTGATGTTGGAATGGTTTAAATAGGTTGAAAAATGTGGGAATTGTGCAACTTGGAAAAATGTTCCATTCATTTCAATGGGAACTTCCTGGAAATTTGGGAATTTTGGGAAAAGAGGGATTTTTTTGAAAATGATATGATCATGAATGTCCTGAATGAGCTGAATTGGTTGGTGTTAGAATTGGTTAAATCGGGCAATATTCCCTATTACCATTTACTAGTAAATGGTATTATCGGGAAAATCTGAAATTTTTTGGAACTTGTAAAAAGGGTAGTTTGAATTTCCAGAATGGTGAACTGTGTTGAAGGTGGAATGGTCTGAATGGGTTGAAGAATGTGGGAATTGTGGGAGTTTGAAAAATGGCCAATTCATTTCAATGGGAATTTCCCCATAATTTGGGAATTTCGGGAAAAGCTGGAATTTTTTTGAAAATGGTAAAACACTTGGATGTTCTGAATGAGTTGAAATGGTTGGTGTTGAAATTTTCCAAATCGGTCGAGAAATGTTGAAGTAGTAACGTGTTGAATTGAGAAATGGTATTACGGAATTGCTGGAATTTCTAGAAAACCGGGAATGTTTCCAGTTCAAAAAACATATTCGTTTTTTGTCCTGATTAAGAGGAATGTTTTGACGGTGGAACGGTTGAAATGCGTTGAAAAATGTGGAAGGAGTAGTCGCTGGAAAAAAGGGTGGAAATAGGGCTTAGGAAAACCTTCTTTGAACTTGGAAAAAGAGAAGTTTGAATTTCCAGAATTGTGGAATAGGTTGAAGGTGGAATGGGTTGAATCGGTTGAAAAATGTGGAAATGGTAGAAGTTTGAAAAATGGCCAATTCCTTTTGAATGGGAAAAATGTCCCGGAAAACCTGGAATTCTGGGAAATCTGGGAATTTTGGGAATTTTTCAAGGGAAAGGCCACAATTCCTGAATAGGCTGAACTTTTAGAAGTTGGAACGGTTTGAATCGGGTGAAAAATGTGTAAGGTAGAACGCGTCAAAATCTGAATAATAATAATAATAATAATAATAAACATATATGTGAATGCTTTGGAGCATCCATCCATCCATCCATTTTCTACCGCTTATTCCCTTTGGGGTCGCGGGGGGCGCTGGAGCCTATCTCAGCTACAATCGGGCGGAAGGCGGGGTACACCCTGGACAAGCCGCCACCTCATCGATAGACAAACAACATTCACACTCACATCCACACACTAGGGCCAATTTTTAGTGTTGCCAATCAACTTATCCCCAGGTGCATGTCTTTGGAGGTGGGAGGAAGCCGGAGTACCCGGAGGGAACCCACGCAGTCACGGGGAGAACATGCAAACTCCACACAGAAAGATCCTGAGCCCGGGATTGAACCCAAGACTACTCAGGACCTTCGTATTGTGAGGCAGACGCACTAACCCCTCTTTCACCGTGCTGCCCTGCTTTGGAGCATTTACACAATAATACGTTTAAATAGATGAATTTTGGTGTAGAAAACCATATGTGTGAATGCTTAGGAGCATTCTTACAATAAGAACTGTGCAGTAATACCTTTTTAAAAATACTGTTAATTAAACAAATACATATGTAGATTTGTTACTTAGAAAAACCTTCCATATTTGACATGTGCAACCTTTGTTTTGCATTTCAGGCCATTTCAGTGAATTATTGCGGGGATTTTTTGCATTTACGCAACCCGCACCAAAATCTGGAGAATAATAATAATAATAATAATAATAATAATAAACATATATGTCAATGCTTTGGAGCATTCACACAATAATACGTTTAAATAGATTAATTTTGGTGGAGAAAAACAGATGTGTGAATGCTTTTAAGATGTGTGCAGTAATACATTTTTAAAAATACTGTTAATTAAAAAAATACATATGTAGATTAGTTACTTAGAAAAACCTTCCATATTTGACATGTGCAACCTTCGTTTTGCATTTCAGGCTATTTCGGTGAATTATTGCAGGGATTTTACACATTTATGCAACACGCACCAAAATCTGCAGAATAATAATAATAATAATAATCATAATAATAAACATATATGTGAATGCTTTAGAGCATTCACACAATAATACGTTTAAATAGATGAATTTTGGTGTAGAAAACCATATGCGTGAATGCTTTTAAGATGTGTGCAGTAATACGTTTTTAAAAATACTGTTAATTAAAAGAATACATATGTAGATTAGTTACTTAGAAAAACCTTACATATTTGACATGTGCAACCTGAGTTTTGCATATAGGCTATTTCGGTGAATTATTGCAGGGATTTTTCGCATTTACGCAACCCACACCAAAATCTGGAGAATAATAATAATAATAATAATAATAATAATAATAATAAACATATATGTGAATGCTTTGGAGCATTCACACAATAATAAGTTTAAATAGATTAATTTTGGTGTAGAAAACCATATGTGTGAATGCTTAGGAGCATTCACACAATAAGAACTGTTCAGTAATACCTTTTTAAAAATACTGTTAATTAAAAAAATACATATATAGATTGGTTACTTAGAAAAACCTTCCATATTTGACATGTGCAACCTGAGTTTTGCATTTTAGGCTATTTCGGTGAATTATTGCAGGGATTTTTCGCATTTACGCAACCCGCACAATAGGCCAGCCACGCGTGAACGCGCACCAATGACGTAGACGTCTGTTCGCGGAAGTGACTTGTGTCGTGATCGCGGAGGAGGAGGAGGCGGAGGAGGAGAGGGGGGCATGAAGGGGGAGGGAGCAGGAAAAGGGAGAAGAGGAAAGAAGTTGTTAAAGTGTAACGTTCATCTCTTATCAACTTCAGCAACACTTTCTGGACCGGGACGCACCGAAGTTTCGATATTTGACCCTGTTTCATGTGAGCGTTGCTGCGTGTGCGCGGTGGACAAGACGAGGCAAAGAAGACGGGAGGAAGAGAGCTGGTGAGTTAAAAGTGGTGCATTTTTCCCTTTTTGTTGTTGTCCTGCCATAACTTTTTTTTTTTTTTTTTGCACATGTCGCTTGGATGTTGTTGCATTAATTTGCGGAGAAAGTCCACTTGAAGACAGGATTTTCTTACTTCCGCCTCTTGTGTCATATTTGGGGCAATAATGGCCACCGCGGTTGCCGCGAAAGTGACTACTCGTATGCCAGGGGTGTCCGAAGTGAAACCCGCTGTCTATTTTAAGCCGACAGCTCGTTTAAAAAATAAAAATAAAATCACTGCCACGCTTCAAAGAAAAAGTAAAAGGCTCCAAGGTAAATAAAAAAAAAAATGCAGGCGAAAACTATTTTTTACGCACAATGTTTGGCCGTGCGATAACGGTAAACGATAACCGGGGCAGAATTTTTGGAAACAAATTCGTCGGAAACCATATCGTATAAAAAAGTGGATTTGAAACATGCCGAGTAGACATTTAGATAATACAGAATATGTTGTCTTTCTAGGCCAGGGGTTTGGCAACCCAAAATGTTGAAAGAGCCATATTTGACCACAAATACAAAAAAGTCATCGGTCTGGAGCCGCAAAAAATTAAAAGTCTTATATAAGTGTTATAATGAAGACAACACATGACGTAAGTGGCTATATTAGCCTACTATCAAAATGACTACATGTCGCAGGCTGACACAAATATTCATTGACAGAAATGTAATATTTATTCTACACATTTTTACAACATTGGAAGGCATTAGTAAAACTTCTCAGAGGGTGAAATGACTGTCTTCGAATGACCAAAGGTATAGACGTGTGTGTCCAAGTTAAAGGAAACGGCAGGCTGTCTTCTTCTAATGGATTTATTACAATCTTTGCAAGCTGGATAACGTTTGCTGTGGTCTGGAACAACATGGCGCACAAACAACTATCAGAAATGCAGCCGATATTACATACTGATAATGTGTAATGAGACATTGCAAATTAAACACGCAGATGACATAAAGGAAATTAAATGAGCTAGCAGTGACCAAATATGCCTGATTAGCACTCCAACAAATCAATAACATCAACAAAGCTCACCTTTGTGCATTCATGCACAGCGTAAAACTTTTGGTGGACAAAATGAGACAAAGAAAGAGTGGCTCCAAGGTAAATAAAATAATGCAGGCGAAAAGTATTTCTTACGCACAATGTTTGGCCGTGGGATAACGGTAAACGATAACCGGGGCAGAATTTTGGCGAACAAACTCGTCAGAAACTGTATCATATAAAAAAGTGGTACCATTGTATGTACATTTTAAAACACGCTGAGTAGACATTTAGATAATACATTGTATTTGTAGGCCAGGGGTCGGCAACCCAAAATGTTGAAAGAGCCATATTTGAACACAAATACAAAAAAGTCATCGGTCTTATATAAGCGTTATAATGAAGACAACACATGATGTAAGTGGCTATATTAGCCTACTATCAAAATGACTACATGTCGCAGGCTGACGCAAATCTTTATTGATAGAAATGTTGAAATTTAATATTTATTCTACACATTTTTACAACATCGGAAAACATTAGTACAACTTCTCAGAGGGTGAGATAACTCCTGGAAATGACTGGCCAAAGGTATAGATGTGTGTGTCCAAGTAAAAGGAAAGTGCAGGCTGTCTTCTTCTAATGGATTTATTACAATCTTTGCAAGCTTTTTTGCTGTGATCTGGAACAACATGGCGCACAAACAACTATCAGAAATGCTGTTAATATTACATACAGATAATGTGTCATGAGACATGCAAATGAAATACGCAGAGGGCATAAGTAATGATGCAATATGTACGTACATACAGCTAGCTTAAATAGATGTTAGCATTGATTAGCTTGCAGTCATGCACTGACCAAATATGCCTGATTAGCACTCCAACAAGTCAATAACATCAACAAAGCTCACCTTTGTGCATTCACGCTCAGCATAAAACGTTTGGTGGACAAAACTCGACATCCATTGCATTCGGTCTCCCCTAAAGGGGGGGTTGGGGGGGGGTTCCCACATATGCGGTCCTGTCCAAGGTTTCTCATAGTCATTCACATCGACGTCCCACTGGGGTGAGTTTTTCCTTGCCCTTATGTGGGCTCTGTACCGAGGATGTCGTTGTGGCTTGTGCAGCCCTTTGAGACATTTGTGATTTAGGGCTATATAAATAAACATTGATTGATTGATTGATTGATTGACAAAATGAGACAAAGGAGTGGCATAAAACATGTCTATATGTGGCAGCGTGGCGCAGTGGAAGAATGGCCGTGCGCGACCCGAGGGTCCCTGGTTCAATCCCCACCTAGTACCAAACTCGTCATGTCCGTTGTGTCCTGAGCAAGACACTTCACCCTTGCTCCTGATGGGTGCTGGTTAGCGCCTTGCATGGCAGCTCCCTCCATCAGTGTGTGAATGTGTGTGTGAATGGGTAAATGTGGAAGTAGTGTCAAAGCGCTTTGAGTACCTTGAAGGTAGAAAAGCGCTATACAAGTACAACCCATTTATTTATTTATTATAGCGTAGGAGAAAGTTATACATGTAAACAAACTGTTGAGTCACAGTCCACACAACGGTGAGTTCAAGGGCCGCTGAAATTGTAGGACAAAATGGTGCTTGCCAAATACTCTCATCACTGAAACATAAACACAAACCTATGAAACAGTGGGCTTTCTAACAATTAGAACGGTTTGTGTCGTTTTTGTCCTACAGAAACCATATTACAACAAAAAACATATTTTTCTGCCCATTTTTTTCCCTATTTCCATAATTTTTTATAAAAAGCTCCATGGAGCCACCAGGGCCACCAGTGTTGTTGACCTCCTTTGTAGGTGCTAAAATGTATACAATTCAGTGCAAGGCGGTATAATGAAAACTTTATCATGATATACATTTTTTCTATTGGTCGACATCGATAATAGTGATATTTTTCTATGACCTATGGAGAATATGAACCTGGAGAAAAATATCCATCCATCCATCCATTTTCTACCGCTTATCCCTTTTGGGGTCGCGGGGGGCGCTGGAGCCTATCCCAGCTACAATCGGGCGGAAGGCGGGGTACACCCTGGACAAGTCGCCACCTCATCGCAGGGCCAACACAGATAGACAGACAACATTCACACTCACATTCACACACTAGGGCCAATTTAGTGTTGCCAATCAACTTATCCCCAGGTGCATGTCTTTGGAGGTGGGAGGAAGCCGGAGTACCCGGAGGGAACCCACGCAGTCACGGGGAGAACATGCAAACTCCACACAGAAAGATCCCGAGCCCGGGATTGAACCCAGGACTACTCAGGACCTTCTTATTGTGAGGCAGACGCACTAACCCCTCTGCCACCGTGATGCCCTGGAGAAAAATATATTAAATGTTAACATTTTTATTTCTTCTGATTTATATTTAGCCTCAGCTATCAAGGCGGAAAGGAAATGTCAACACAACCATGGAAAACAACCAATGTAAACAAAATTCTAAAATCACAATAAACACTTATCAATAACTTATAATAATGAATAAAGTATGAAATGCTTAATAAAGTGGAACAAAATTGTACAAAGTGTGAAAATGTAAACATAGAGAAACCTGAGAACAATTTTTTGCAGGTTTGGTGCCAGGAAGTTCCGTGGTCCGTGCAACATTTAATTTGGTCTGTTATTCTTATTTCAGTATGGAAATTAATTTATGTTATGCAGTAATTTATATTCAAATATTTTTGGACCAAACTATTATTTTAAAATAGCACATTTGTAATATTTTGCTATTTATTTTAATTATATAGTCCTGCACTTTAGTTCCTCCCTGTTGTTTCTGCATAAACGGACAAAAAAAGAAAAGAAAAGAAACGGAAAAAGGTTTTAAAGAAAATATAAAATATATATAAAGGTCTGCTAATAATCGATATCAGTATGAGCCCTGAAAAAACATATCTGTCAATCTCCATTGATTGATTATTGGAATCAAAATCTCACGGTACGATATTATCATGGTATTAAGGCCACGGTACAATATTATTGTGGTATATGTCCAAAAAAAACAACCTAAAAATCAAAGTGTCAAATAAAGTGGCACAAATATTTAGGATAAACACACTTACTGTAATTGAAAACAAACATAATGCTAAAATGTTTCAATCATATTTATTACTACAAACATGTATTTTTATGTGCAAATAACTGCAGGAACATCCACTTTTTCAAGCAGACATTAAAAAACCTGACAGTTGAGTGTCTTCAAAGTGACAATGTTAACATCCAGTGTAAAACAATAGCGTTCACTTTAGTGTCTTACAACTTTACTTCATAAGAAGCAGTGTCCTCCACAGTGGACATGTCTATATCAGTCTGCATTGTGCTGTTTTTAAGAAAAGTCAATTAGCAATTAATTGTGATAATGTGTGTATACCTCACAAACGAGAGATGTTTGGCTTCGCTGGCTTCAAATATCTTCTGGGTGACATTTTATGAGATTGTGACTTGTCCAGGGTGTACCCTGCCTACCGCCCGAGTGTCTCGTTAGGCTCCTGCCCTCACTGCGACATTGAGAGAGACATGCGTTGGAAAATGGATAAACAGATTGAGGATTTATCAAGTAGTTTTTCTGTTTACTCCTATTTCCCACGATGTAAGGTGTTTTTGGCGGTGTCACCTCGGAATAACTCGAGTTTTGCTATGCAGCACGCAGACTTTCTTACCTTCGGCAAAGAGGTTATATTTTCGCTAGGATTTTTTTTGTCTATGGTTAGCAACATAACTCAAACAGTTATGGACAGATTTTGATGAAACATACAAAAACAACAATTATTCTCATCTACTACGGACACACTTCACTTCCGGCTTACGGCGTTCCTGCGCTATACAGAGGATTCTGGGAGATGCAGTTTATTTTCAGACCCGGCTAACGCTAAAGCGCCAGGGAAAAACTACACCCACCAAATTTTCATTTGATACCATCACAAATCACGGCATTATTGTGAAGACTTTAAAACCGAAATACCACTGCAATATCGTTACACCCATATACACAGTATATGTCAGCAGCCAAGAGAAGCTTTTGTAACCTATAACCTGTTTTGAAAAGGTTTTATTATAATATGTTATGAGAATAATTTTGAATTGTGAATCGTGTTCAATCGAGAATCGTCATCCCATGGATTGGAATCTCATTAATCGTGAGTAGTTGTGAGACTCACACCCCAATTATGTTATTTATTATTTTAGTTTTCTAACCATGGTCTGACCATGTATTTAATCTTTAACTGTGATTACTTTAACAAACTACAACATCACCAGTAAACCATTGTTGTAAAGCGTCTACCAAAACACTAAACATCTCTATGAAAAAACTTTATAAGGTCAAGGTGGTCAATATAATTGAACTGGTTTTCCAAAAGAAGGCCCAGGTTAGAATCCATTCATACATCCATGCATTTTCCATATGGCCTGTCCTCATTTAAGCTGAAGCCTCCCCCAGCTGACTTTAGGGCTGCAACTAACGATTATTTTGATAGTCGATTAGTCATCGACTGTCTTAACGATTAGTCGACTAATCACATAATAAAGCGTACACATATTTAATGGCTCTAATTTTTCCATCGACTTCTAAATGCAGCTTAAGGTATTTTAGGTATGTGCTTACAAACAACAAAGATGACTAATTCATTCATAAATATTTATTTGTACTGTAACTGTGCTGCTCATTCAGCTGTTACAAACATTACAATTACTATTAAAATGTGGTCCATTGAAAAGAAAGGAAAGGCAAAGTGCTAAAAATGTAACCTTGTTTATGTATTAAAAATAAAGTTGAAATAGCAGCAAAAAAAACAAACATCAAAACCTAACTTCCTCAAAAAGAAAAGCATTTTGTGATGTCTAAAAATCTGCACACTAGTATATTGACTATCGATTAACTCCTGGCAGTTTTAGCACTCTAATAGACTCAATTGTAGAATTGTATCTTTGATTCATTCTTAAAATGTTGGCTATTTAATAAATTGTATGTTTAATCGTATGATACCTCCGCATTGGTGCCTGTCTGTCTCTATGTCTTTGTGTGCACGAGCGCATGCGTTCTTCGCGTTTGTTATTGTGCCTTTTTTTACGGCATTACAAATTGACGCTGCTTTAAAAAGTACTTGAATTGTTGTAGACAAAGTTTAGCTGGCTGACTTTGGCTAAAATGATAGTTAAAGTTATTTTTCACACTAGGGCTGCAACGATTAGTCGACAATAAATTTGCACAATTATATTTGTCGACAACTGTCGTGATGTCATCACTCGTGTTTTGTGAATTGGGTCACTCGCAATAATAATAATAAATAACTTACTATCATTTTAGTTAGTCAGCCAGCTAAACTTTGTCTACATCAATTCAAGTACTTTTTAAAGCAGAATCAATAAAACAGACAATTTACACTGCCATTCACACCTACGAAAAATGTAGACTTTCCAATTAGCCTAGCGTGCATGTTTCGAGATATACCCGGAAAAAAAACAACACAACAAAATCTAAAAGCGATTCAAACTCATAACTTTTGACCGTTACGCTGAGGTGCTGACCACTAAGCCCAGAGCTGCCCAGGTTCCAACAAATCAAGTTGAACCAGAAAATATGACTTACATGTGTCTTTCTAAACACAGACAATGTATGACACTTCGATTGTGGTACTAAACAATGATTGACTGCTCAATTTGTTTGTTGACTTAGCCAAAGGATCCAAGATGCTATTGAATTCTGTGACTATTACAACAAAGATTTGTTAGGATTTACTGCAGTGAAGAATCCTTGAGCATGAGGTTATACCACTCAGTTGACTTCTCATTGTTGTCTATTTTAGACTGCAGGGTGACAGCACAATGCAAGTAAAGCTTTAGCTCCACATAAGTCAACGTGAAAACTATGCTGACAGCTCCAAAGTTAAACATTTAGCTTATGTCAGTTGTGTCCAAACTGTTTTCTCCTCAGAAACATTGAAGAGGACGGAGGACACTTTAACATGTCTCACCCTTTACCCGCTTAAAAAAATGCTAAAACTGAACCAGGGCTTAAATTGCATAGAATTTAGGATTTTCTCATTACCAATATATTGTTTCCGGTACCAGAATTTTTTTAGATACTTTGATACTTTTCAAAATAAAGGGGACCACAAAAAATGTCATTATTGACTTTTTTTTAACAGAAAATCTTATGAAACCCTTAATACGTTTCTTATTACAATCAAATAACTATTTTTGGCATTGAATAACAGTGAACATAAGACTCGTGGTTTTCAAACTTTTTTTCCTCCAAGTACCACCATAATGACCAACATTAAAATACAGCAGTGTAGTAGCCCTAAGTATTCATTAAAAGCAAGACAGAGGTTTTATTCAACAAGATTATTTAATATTTTTATCCACTGTAATATTACACACAGCTTAAACAGTAACCCTGTGTTCATTTCAGTGATTATTTGGCGTACCACTCGGTAGAGCCCACATACCACTAGTGGCAGAGTTGTGTATAAAGAGAATATGGCCAACTTGTTCAGGTAATCTACTCATTGATTGGTCAAAAGGCACTCACGTGACTACAGGGCGCCATGAGCAGCAGAAGAGAAAGACAAACACAAATAGACGGACAAAGAACGAGTAAAAGAAACACAATTTCGGGTGTAATACGAGATGAGAAAATTAACAATATACAACATAAAGTTTTTCTGGACCAAAAATCACTCCATATTTCTACTGTTAGCCAGTGTTACCATATCAGAGTTATTGTGCAGAAATATGGGGAAAGAAGTACAAAAGTACACTTATTCACTTAGCACGTTACAAAAAAGAAAGATCAGTTAGAAAAATACATAATGAGTGATAATACAGTGATTACAAATTAATTGGAGGCAGCCACCATAGTTGACATACTTCACACAAAAGTCACTTATTATTATTAGGCTTTATTTAACCAGGTAAAATCCCATTGAGATCAAAGATCTCTTTTCCAAGGGAGACCTGGCCAAGAGGGCAGCAGCAAGGTTACATTAAAAACAGTAAACAAATACATAAAACATCACATTTACAACATTAACACTTGCTCACATGACACAAGTGCATACAGACAAGGTAGACTGCAGTCCTTTCACAGAAGCTTTAAACTCATTCAACGTAACTAGGGTTTGAAGTTTAATATTCAATTGTAGGTTTTTCCAAGCTTTCGGTGCTGAAAACCTAAATGCTTTCTTGCCCAGTTCAGTTCTTACTTTGGGGACGACAAATTGCAGAACATTCATTGAACGAAGATTGTGACTTCCTTGTTTCTTTGTTAAAAAACAAGACAGATAAGATGGAGTGATACCCAGAATGGTTTTGTAGATGAAAACATACCAATGATTGAGGCGTCGAGCACATAAAGATATCCAGCTAACCATTGAGTATAACACACAATAGTGAGTAAGGGGAGCGCAGTTGGTGATGAATCTCAGTGCCCCGTGGTACACACTACCCAGCTTGTGGAGACAACCAGCAGTAGCATTCATGTACAACACATCTCCATAGTCAATAACAGGTAAAAAGGTTGTTTCCACCAATTTCTGTTTCACAGTAAAAGAAAAGCAAGACTTGTTTCTATAATAAAATCCCAGTAAAAGTTTCAGTTTTTTTTACAACATACTGAATGTGCTCCTTAAAACTCAAGTGGTCATCAATTAAAAATCCTAAATATTTAAAAGCAGATACTAACATAATTTGTTGCCCATTTTTTGTTAAAATGTTCTCACACAGTGCTGATCTCACAATTGCTCTGTGATTATTGGTCCAAAACTAATGAAGATTTTAGCAAAATGAGGGTAATAAGTTATTCATTAATTCATGTTTTCGTTCTGTGTATTTCTTTACGTTTATTGCGCAGTCTGGTGGTCATGAAACATTGCAGGAATGTAGCAAAATAGTGGTTCAAATACAGCCACAAAATTTGACTTTGACCAAATTAAAGTATGTTTTACTGTAAGTTTATGAGCTGGAGTATGTTTAGAACTATATATAGACAAATTATTTTGGTTTATTTTGTCAGAAAAACTAACGTTGGTAGCAGTCATGGCGCTTGTTGTTTTGTTGGCCATACTCTCTTTTTACACCACTCTGACAAATACACGTACCACAGTTAAAGAATCACTGTACTAGACAACTTTTCTTTTAGTAGTAGGTAAGCGGGTTACAAAGGCTTCTGTTTGGCTTCTGACGTATGCAGTAACATATTGTGTCATTTACGATGAATATTATACGTTTTATTTTGTCAAAATTATGAGCGACAAGCGGTAGAAAATGGATGGATGGATTAGTAATCTATTTGTTTATTTACTGTTAATATCTAATTACTTGTTCTATCTACACATCTGCTAAAATGTAATAAGCACTTATTCTTCTGTTGTTTTGGATACTTTACATAAGTTTTGGGCGATACTACAAATTTGGGTAGCATTCCTATACCAAGTACGGTATTTACAGGGTGATACATTGGTCATACTTTGGCCCAATCCCAATACACCCCCTCACTCACTACCACTAGCCCTCACTCACTACCACTGGCACTGGCACTCACCCACTACCACTACACCCTCGAAATTAAGTAAAAAGGGGTAGGAGCTTTGTAATCTTCCCTAGGAATTGGGACACCACTTGCTACGTCACTGCCTAGTTTACGTTCGGGCACGTGAAGTGAAGTGAAGTGAATTATATTTATATAGCGCTTTTTTCTAGTAACTTAAAGCGCTTTTACATAGTGAAATCCAATATCTAAGTTACATTTAAACCAGTGTGGGTGGCACTGGGAGCAAGTGGGTAAAGTGTCTTGCCCAAGGACACTACGGCAGTGACTAGGATGGCGGAAGCGGGGATCGAACCGAGCTATAGCGCCCACGTAAGCGACTACATAGTCACGTTTGCGCCTAGAGTTGTACCGACACCAATATTTTGGTACCAACATGTATATCGTTATGTATATTTTTGATACTTTTCAAAATAAAGGACAACACAAAAATGTAATTATTGGCTTGATTTTAACATGACATTTATGATAAAACGTATGATTAAGCATATGTTTCTTATTGCACCCAAAGAACAATATTATAATTAAAATTAAAATGCGCATTAACGCATGGGCTTTTCCTATAGCACTCAAATAACAGTTTACAATTATTATACATATTAGATAAAGCCTGCCATAATCTAGAATTAGGTTAGAATAAAGCTTTATTGACATTGTATTAAATGCTTCATGATTTATGGTTGCCAATTTTGACCTGTGCTTTAAGTATAATAATTATTAAACACTGAAAACAAGGCTAAAATACACAGATAAGACAAGTAGCATATAAAACACACATTGTTAAAGATAAAACACAAATGAAAAAGTGGGAATTTGTTACGTAATTCTGTCAATTTACTTGCATTATTTTACATTACATGGGCGGTTTGGACAGCTCTAATAATTTTCAACAAGCCAACCAGCTGTATGCGTGTCTCGTATCTACTGTATATGTGCACGGGGGGAAACTGTTAACTATATTACTTGCCACGCTTTAAACTCCTTGTGCAGGTCTTAATGTTTGTTGTATAAATGTTTACCTAAATTGGAAGTAATGGTAGTAATGCTGTATTGACACATTTGGCGAGGTATGTTTTAGAGCAGCGCTCGCAGTGCTTTATTGACAGTTCTGAAGCCCAAATACCTTGATATTGCCTTCCACGCACCCTTTTTATTAACCAGTAGAATTGCTGTTATTTTGTCAGTATTCCTTTGGACGATTATAATGGTTGCGTGCGCTCAGTGTGTGCGTTTTGACACACGAAAGCGCCGCACAGCAGCACATGTGGATAAAAAATAACTACGGGTGTGATCAGTGAGCAATGGGAGGGACCCTCTAAACAGCCAATTGCGTAAATGTATCAACTATCAAGTTTGGTTAGCCGTCTTGCAGTCTCACTGTTGATTCTCTGCATGGAGTGAAAATATCGTCCAGCCCTAAAAATAAAATGCATAGGCAAAGTCATATATTATTGTCTGTTTTTAGAGGCTCTCTGTAGTACACCATCAATGCAGAAATGGCGTCACTTCCGGATGTGTTTTGCACAACATGATAATCTGTGCAATAATCTAGTGATAAATTACATGGACAATGATGTGTACATAATATTTAAAATCACTTCTATGGTGGACAATGTTCTTTTAATTGCCGGTGTGAAATGAAACAAAAAGTGAAAAAACTTGTTTTGTTGTTGAATAGGGATTAAAACATGTTGCACATTGTACTATGGAAATTGATGTTTGCATCCCTGAAACTGTTTGTGTACGTGATGTATGTGTGTGCGTGTGTGTGTGTGTGTGTATATTTTATATATATATATATATATATATATATATATATTAGGGCTGCAACTAATGATTAATTTGATAATCAATTAATCTGTCGATTATTACTTAGATTAATTGATTAATAATCGGATAAAAGAGACAAACTACATTTCTATCCTTTCCAGTATTTTATTGAAAAAAAACAGCATACTGGCGCCATGTTCTTTCAACTTGTCAAATAAAACAAGGAAAATGTTACAAAAATGCACACTTTTGACACCCCTGCTATAGATAATAAAAAATTAAATCTGATAAATTTATCGATTAAAAGCAGAGCCTGACGACGCACGCGCATTTATCATAACTCTCTCGCTCTCTCTGTCTCTGCCCCTCCCTCACCAATGTTGCTGCACGCACAATTTGTTGTGTTTTTACCCTTCTTAACCCTGAACGTACATTGAAAATACACGCAACCCTAACTCAAAATGCCGGACATTTGGGGCATTTAAGAAACACCACCCGACAGCCCCGCAAAAGAGGACATGTCCGGTGAAAAGAGGACGTATGGTCAGTCTATCCTAGCCCGGTCGCTGCGAGCATGCTCGCAGCGATCGGTTTCACGTCCGGTGAAACCGATCGCTGCTAGTCCTCTTTTGCTAGCATGCTAGCAGCTAACGGGCTAGGATGGACTGACCATACGTCCTCTTTTCACAGGACATGTCCTCTTTTGCGGAGCTGTAAGGGCAGAGTTTCTTAGATGCCTCAAATGTCCGGCATTTTGAGTATTGTTTACACGACGTACAGTACGCTACTTAATATGTCCATGTGGAAACTCGTTCGGTACACTTCCGCACCGAAACGAAACCCCCTTACCGAAACGGTTCGATACAAATACACGTACCGTTACACCCCTATTATTTTGATTATTGTTTCTCAGCTGTTTGTAAATGTTGCAGTTTATAAATAAAGGTAAAAAAAAAAACGTAGCCTCTGCGCATGCGCATAGCATAGATCCAACGAATCGATGACTAAATGAATCGCCAACTATTTTTATAATCGATTTTAATCGATTAGTTGTTGCAGCCCTAATATATATATATATATATATATATATATATATATATATTAGGTCTGTCAAACAATTTAAATATTTAATCGCAATTAATTTTTTCATAGTTAACTCAAAATGATCGTGATTAATCGCACTATTGCAGATATAATTTTTCATCATTAAAAAGTGTATTCTAGACGTATGATTTTCAAGTTTGTATTACTATTACTGGACAATTAGTTTGCTTTAATGAAATTGTTTTTAAACAGTATTCTTTTTTTAAACAGCTCCACACTAAAAGGACATAAAAATGCTTTTAATTACCTGAGCTGTGTTGGTGTCTTGACAGATTTTGTATTTTGTAGTAATACAGAATTTGTTTTGATCATGCTGTGATTGTCAAATATGTTTGGTAATGTAATTTCTGATATTTATACCTGAATAAATGCTTCTGATATTCTGTACATTACGTGATGTACACGTTAATGGTATTCTTATGTCTCTGCATGACAATGTTTTAATCTTCTCTGGTAATAACATTTTATATTCAGCCTGCTCAACATTCTTTAATTGAGGACTATCAACCAGAACTTAGAAGAATATACACATGTTGATGTACTAGCATTTATTTAGATAGAAAAAAATATAAAAAACATTACAGTACAAAACATATTTGACAAAGCATGATCATAATGTCAGACATTTTTTGATTTTGTCATGTAGTTATAACAGATGTAACGCATAGCGCTATTTTTATGAAGCCGGAAGTGTGTGATTGATTTAAGAAAAGTGTCTTGACAGCATAAAAGTATCCGATGAAATGTGACTCTAGACATCCTTCCCACCGCCGTTCCTTTCTGTTGACCTTTTATGCCATTTTACTAGAAAAGTTATTGTAACAATCTCCATTTTATGTTATTAATCCGTTAAACTAATCTACTAAGCACGGAAGTAAAGCTCGACCGACCTCTCATTGCAAGGTCGGCAGCTGGCTGTTGCTCGAATGTGATGTTTCACAGCAATCGTGGATTTAAAAAAAGGGTTTTGTTCTGCCGGGAGAACAACTTGTCAAGACTTTGGACCTGGTTTTACCATAGTGTACCCTTTTCTTTGTCCATTCTGATCCCTATTTTTCTGATTGTGGCTCATCAGTAAATGGTGAAAGCAGACACATTTTCCCACCCTACGGCGTGGCCGAGGGTCAACAAGGAGCCAGGACACATGCGCGTTAATTGTGCGTTAAGCAAATAGTGCTGTTAAATGAACTTAGAGTTAACGCTTATAAAGTTAAAGTTATCGTGTAAACTTTGGCAGCCCTAAATATATACACTGTATATATATATATATATATATATATATATATATGTATATTTATGTATGTATGTATGTATGTAATATATATATATATATATATATATATATATAATTATTATTATTTTTTTTTTTTAATAGTAATTAATAAAAATCGCAATTTGGATGTGAATCGATTTTTATGAGCACCCCATTACACAGTAAGATACTGTACATAGAGCATGAAAAAGTTGTGTTCTTCAGTAGATCTATCATGTTCAACCCTTGACAAAAAATACACAAATAACCAAAAATAACCTTCTGGTGTGTTCACATCTCACTTATTCGCAATGTAATATTCAAACATGACAACAATAGTAATTTAATTTATAGCGGGATACATATTGACATTAATCAATATGAAAAAAAAATTGTTAGGATTTTTTTCCCCATATCGCCCAGCTCTCGCAATATGACTGAAAACTGTATCACGATATACTGTAAGTGTTTTATATTGGTCAGTGTTTCCCACACATTCATTTATTTGTGGCGGCCCGCCACAAAAGAATTACGTCCGCCACAAATGGATTTTTCGGCTTTTGACTCGCTCGACCGCTCATAAAAGCAATGGGACTCTGTCTGTGAATGTACCTTGTAGTTACAACTCCGGTGCAGTAGGTGGCGGTAGCCTACTATGCATTGTAACTCCGCCAATAGCACTTAATTCACCTGGTGGGCCAGAAGAAGAAGAAGAAGAAGAAGACGACGAAGTAAAAGAACGGACCGACCGGATCAAAATACAAGGGTAATATAGGTTATAGGTAGATATGTTATAGCTGCATCGCTCGCGGCTCGTCATATATTTAACGTTAATCCGCGATTTCACCGAGCGTTTCACTGACGGTGAGCAGCCTGACGCTGCTTCATTAACACCGCCGCTGTTTGACTCGGGGACCGGGGCAGACGCACGTAGTAACAGTCACGTGTTAGAATAAAATCTGAGCCAACCAGCTGTTAAAATGTTGTCCAGGTTAATGTTTTGGCCATTAAAGGCCCTTCATTTCAAGATTTCAACTGTGATCGGGCTTGTTCAGATGGGTGTAACTGCTACTGGTCAAATAATGTGAAATAGCATTTAATTTTACATGTATGCAATGCCATTTAAATGTAATTATAGATAATAATAATAATAATAAATACTGTGTAGTGTTGTAAATAGTCAACAGGAAGGATTATAGTAAGATATAAGCCATGAGCACTACACAGCCAGAAAAAAACCTAGGCAGGACAAGTAAAAATATTGGGGCAAGTAGATTTGAGAAGTCGGGCAAGTAGAAAAAAACCTTAACGTTGAACCCTGCATGTGTTGAGCTGCTGCCGCTTAAGGTTAGACGGCACTGTACATAGAGCGGTTCTGCTCGTTAGTAATAAATTCTAATGTTGGATGTTCACTCCTTCACACAGATGAGTATAGAAAAATATTTTCAACGGCCGAAAAGGGCTCGACTTGGAGAGGAGGTAGGCCTACAGTCCGGACCACAGGAGGTATTATCAAAACGGTGTAGACACTTAGAAATCTCATAAGGAAAGTGAACAGACGTCCATCAGTGTGAAAATTAATTTGCTTCCAATACTTCCAGGCTTCAACTAGAGCCGCAGCTGTGGCAGCTGGCGCAGCTGAGGCAGTAAGAGAGGGCGAGGAGGAAGGGATAGTAAGTACGCAAGGAGATGTTGTAGGAGAGGAGGAAGACAGGCAGCATGTAGAGCCAGCTAGGGCGGAGGCAACAGGTGAGACTCAGCAAACACTGAAAAATAAAGCAGGGTCAGATCAGAAATGCACTTTTCTAATGAAAAGGGTCCTATTTTATATTCTTATGTGCCTTATAGAGAGGACCACGACAAAACATAGAGCGATCCAGAATGGCTAAAATGCCACAATTTAAGTCATGGCTGTATAACACCCAGCACGGTAAGCTCCAGTGTCTCCCTCTTCTCTGGAGGAGGGTCTGGCGAGCGAGACTAGCTTCAGTGCGACCTGTTCAGCAGCAGGAGGAGGAGGAGGAGGAGGTTGACTGACTGTGGCAGGACACCTCTGCCTCTGTTTCACGTTATGTTGCTGGTAAATAATATGGTTGTAGTAGTAGGCTAAAGTTAAATTATTTAGTATGCACTAATTAAAGGGGCAGAGCTTTAAAAGACATTTTAGCTTTTATATTTTATAAGATATATTTTTTGTAAGAACCACAATTAATAAATATATTTCAGTGAATAACTAATTGTTCAAATCTGTATATAAATATGTACATAAAGTGTTGTAATTATATTCCAACTCCGCGTTCTTCTTGGTCATCGCCGCTGCCGCCCCCCGACCCCCGACCACACCACCACAAATAGATGCCTGTCTTGTGGGAAACACTGTTGGTTGATATCAATACTTATTGATATTTTTTATGATCTATCCAAAATAAGGACCAGGAGAACACTATATTAAATACAAACATTTTTATTTCAAATGTAACCTTCCTCTGATTATAATCCCCTCAGCTATCAAGGCAGAAAGGAAAGGAAATGTCAAGACAACCGAAGAAAACACTTAATTGATTAAACAAAATTCTAAAATCACATTGAACACTTAACAATAATCTTTTAAAATTAAGGTGCAAAAATAAGGAATACGTAAGAAATGCTTAATGAAGTATAACAAAATAATGCAAAGTGAAATGTAAACTAAGAGAAACCTAAGAAAAGCTTTTTTCTGCAGGTTTAGTGCCAGGAAGTTACAACTGTGCTCTAAAGTGTGAGCAGGGCTATGGTAATGTGGTATTACCGGTCTTGGTGGGGATGAGCGCCTTGCATAATTTATAGACCACATTGGTCCGTTTAAAAAAAAATCAAAAAAACTGCCATACTGTCGAGGTGACTTTTCCTGTTTTATCCACAATTTCTTTCTTTCTCTTCTCACTCTATGCAAAACTACAAATGCGATACAAGAAGATACACTGTTGCCTGATTGGCTGTTACCGTGTCCCTCCCACTGATCAGCGATCACTTCCTGCGTTCCTCGGTTACTAAAGTAAACTTGGTTGCTTTGTTCATGCAACCAACTTTGCTTCGTAATTTCCAGTTTCTTTTGACAAAGAAAAAAAAAAGTGAATATTATCAAACACATTTTTATTGATATTGAGTACGTGTCCATGGCGATATATATCGTTTTTTCGCCCAGCCAAAGGTTGAAGCAAATGCTCAAATCAGCACACAATGCAGCGATGAACTTGTCATGGCTCACCACTCTTTTTCTGTGTCGAGTACCAAAGGAGACAAAACACAGCTAAAAGCAAGTGAAAGTTGACAAAGAAGAGGTGAACGACAGACAATCACGGAAGCAGACTTAAAGCTTGGGAATGATTGAGGCCACTGAAGGCAGTGGGTCAGTGGCTCTTATCATGGTCGGCCACACCGCTCGCCCCTGACGTGACATTATATGGTCAAGCTATCTCCAACTGATGAAATGGAGAGGACGAGGACTGATCCGAAAAAATGGGAGATTCAGACATGTGTCAAGAGCCAGAAAAACAAGACATATAGACCCCAAACAACACAAACAGACCGACAGCAATCTGCCAGTCCTAACGGAGCATCTCAGGCTACCCTAACATAATACAGGCTCAATCCAAAAATCCACTCGATTTAAAATTGGATCTGTCCAACTGTGCTCAACCGCATCAGTCAACAGTGACGGGTTTCTTCCTGACTGACGGGGACAGTTTGACACTTGAGATTGCTTCAGTTTCTTATTGGCAAGTTTCTGCAAGTTGTGAATATGATGCTATCAGTAAGACACTATGGGGACGGACATATTTGCCATAAACATCAAAAAGATGTGATACAACGTGACGTCAGTGGGTATGTTTGTTTGTCAGTGTGGTTGCATTGTGGTGATAAAGTTAGTTTGTTTTTAAGGTGGAAGCACAAAATCGTCCGTCTCCAACTTTACACAATAGACCATAGCTGCATTTCCTCCAGCAATGCTCTGTCTCTGCTTGTCTCAAATGTATTTTTTTTTTTTGCAGAGTAGAACCTCTAAGATCAAACACAATTTTTTCCAGGACTCTTGTCCTCCTCTGATCTGTTCTTAGTACAGTTTTTCCCATTGGAATGAATGCAAAGAAAAACATGTTTTTTCATGTTACAGGCCTTAAGTACATTCTAACATTCTTAACTGTCACATAAGTGTAAGAAATAGGTTCTTATTATTATTAATATTGATAATAATAAGACAAAACACTATAATATATTCAGCAGAACATAAATATGTTCTGTTCAACCACTAATGGTAACATAAGGTAGCAGGTGGTGTTCTTGTTATATTTTTCTTGTTATATCTTGTAGTAAAAGCCCAAGAAAAAGTAGAGCATATGACTACATCCTTTGATGCTTGCGGAGAAACAATGACTGGCACCTCAGGGGACGTTCTCTATAAAAGCGGTCATTAGATTACAAAACAGCAGGAAGTCGTAAACCGTTTTGCTAGAGGTTAGCAATAAATGGTGCAAAGAGTGAGTTCCAGAATGTAGATGGTGCAAGGAGTGTTTGTACAATGAAGGGGAAAAAAACCTGTTTGCTTGACCATGAAGAAGTACTTCCTGTCTACTGCCTGTTTCACAACTGCAACGTTCACGACAAGTTGTCAACACAGATTCTGCATAGGACACGAGGCTGATGTAAACTATGTTTAATTTCATCCACAGGATATAAAAATTACAGGGTTTCCCCTTAATGTAATTGAATGTGGCGCACCACCACTGCATTTTTATTACCGCCCCACCTTGAAAAAACTTTTTTTTTTACTTCAACATAAATTAAAATAATATAGTCTCCAGCACCCCCCGCGACCCCGACAGGGATAAGCGGTAGAAAATGGATGGATGGATAATGTGTTGTAGAAGAAATCACACAAAGTCAGACGCTATTTTTAGTTTTTATTATTAATGTGTAGGGCTGGGCTATATGGACGAAAAAGTATATCTCGATATATTTTTACTTAAACTCGATATTCGATATATAGTATCTCAATATATTTTACGTTGAAAGTATACATAAAAACATATTAATTTTTGAGCGAGATTCACTGAAATTGAAGTGAATGACAACTGTACTGTAAACAGTGACTGGCACTTTTATTAACCCAGTTAGTCAAGATGGGTATTAACAGCACAGGAAAGAAACTGTTTAAGTAGTACAGAATGACATAACATAAATAAAATAGAAAAATATTCTTTCTACGTAAAATAAATAACATAGCTGTGCAAATAATACAAAATGTATCAAACTCAGATAAAAAATACATTTTCAGGCAGGCACTTTTTCATTCCCAGTCGACGATGTAATGGACTGTCACACACGTACGGTTCTGGTCAGCGCCAAGTAAGTGACTTTACTTAATTGTGCGGCTATGATCTTTCTTACTCCGTTTCTTACCCATCCGGCATAGATTTTTGGTAGCATTTCTCGTGCGAAATATGCCTGGCAAATCGAGAACAGTTTTGATTTGGGCTTACATGGTAAAAAACTCAAATTAATGTTTTATCCAGACGCATACATTTGTTCAAATATGGCCAAGTAGACGCATTGTGGGTTTCATGGACGTCGTCTACATCGCTAAAAGAAAAATCTAAAGAAGAGAATCCCTCTGCCATCTTCCACTAGTTTTTTTAATATATAAATCGCCCGCTTGAATATTCCCTCTTCTCTTCTACGACTCTCTCGTCGTCATTTGGGATGTCTGTTGTGATTTTCCTTCCTGGTTCGATGACCCGCCCTATCTTGCCTCTGATTGGCCTGTCCCTAATGTTTTGCCCTAATCTCAACTAGGGATGTCCCGATCTGATATTTGGATCGGATCGGCTGCTGATATTTGCCAAAAAATGCGTATCGGCAAGGCATGGGAAAATGCCTATCCAGATCCAGTTAAAAAAAAAACTCCGCTCCGTGTTTTCCAACGCACCTATTTAAATAATACATTCCACTTTTCTGCTGCTCCCTAATTTCCGTTCCTCATTTTCCAGCACACCTTCAACACATCCACAGGTCTGTGGATTCTCACGCAGTTGCTTTTAGCTGCTGGCATTACACGACAGGCTCTTCTCACTCTTTTCTGTCTCCCCCTCTCACAGACAGCAAGCGCACCTTCTTACACACGTCACATACTGTCACGTCATACGTCACACACTGTCACGTCATACGTCACATACGTATACGTCCTCTCCCAGCAGAGAGGTAGCAGCATGGCTAACGTTAGCTGTGATGCTAGCGCAGCCGTGTGACCAACGTTCTCTCTAACGGCCACTCTTCCAACTTCGCCACGCCGTCCCTTCAATTCAATGTGATTATCTTGTGTGATGACTGTATTATGATGATAGTATATATCTGATAGTATTAATCTGTATCATGAATCAATTTAAGTGGACCCCGACTTAAACAAGTTGAAAAACTTATTCGGGTGTTACCATTTAGTGGTCAATTGTACGGGATATGTACTTCACTGTGCAACCTACTAATAAAAGTCTCAATCAATCAATCAAAACACATAGAATCATCATACTGATGTGATTATATGCATCAAGTGTTCATTCAAGACTGAGGCAAAATATTGAGATATATATCGAGTATCGCAATATGGCCTTAAAATATCGCAATATTAAAAAAAGGCCATATCGCCCAGCCCTAGTGATGCCATTTCTGTTTGCATGTATAATTTTGTCTATTTTGTGTTTATCCTTGAATAAACAGGTCAGTTTCTTGTTACCAACCATTGTGTATTATTCAAACTCCCCTAATTCAGCTGGCTAGTTGTTATCAAGATTATTAAAACCCTTTTCAACATGATTCTGACAACTAAGTAGGCTAAATAACTTTAAACTTTAATACATGCTCGGATAGGCCAGTATCGGTCAGTATCGGTATCGGATCGGAAGTGCAAAAACAATATCGGTATCGGATCGGAAGTGCAAAAACCTGGATCGGGACATCCCTAATCTCAACCAATCGTGACTCATCATAGTAAACAACCAACCAATCGTGGATGTTCTTATAATCTCAACCAATTGTGACTCATCATAGTAAACAACCAACCAATCGTGGATGTTCTTATACTGCAAGCACGTCTTGGAAGGAGGAAGGGGAGGGGTTTAGTAGCCCATGGAGTGTTGAGAGGGAGTGAGAAGCGAGGGAGAATCAAGGAACACAACAAATAAGTGGTGTTTGGTCATTTTAGCGTGAAATAAATTATATAGATATTACGATACTTTCTTAATTCATATCTTGTTTAAAAATATATCAATATATCTTACAACCTCAATGTATCGCCCAGCCCTACCAATGTGATCATAACAAATGGCACAATTCCAACAGGTTTTGCCTCTCGAGAAAACACCTTCGTTTCTGTGAGTCCGCGCTTCCCCAGATACACAACAACACTTACTCATTCTCCGCCAATCACCTTTGAGGCACGGACAGTGTGTTTGCAAACATGGGAAAAACTGACAATAAATACAAACCACACGGACATAAAATATTAAAACCAGCTGGTCGTTACAGTATGAGTTGATATATGTGGCCTATTATTGCATTAAGTGATGTGGCGAAAACTCTACCACCGAAAAAAGACTTTGATTACCGAAAACCGCGCTGCCGAAACTGGATGATGGAGTGTTGTCAGCGTGTCTGCAATGCTGACGTAATTTTAATGTATCGCACACAAACCGACGGACACAGCCATCTCCAAAATGTGCAAATATTAAGAGAACAGTGACGGCTTTTAAAAAAGAGAAAGTCCAACTTGAGCAACAGCGCAAAGTAAGTGTGACTTCATGCTCGTTGCAACTCGCCTCTTTCGTAGCGGACATCGAGGGACCGGAGTAGAGTCTCTAAACACGAGTACATTTTATAACACCTGAAAAAGATGCTCGAGATGTTGCTAGTTGTTTTTAATATAAAAAAATAAAAACGCATTAAAAGTGTCTAGACAAATAAGAAGCAACAATCAAAAATATGGCAAAACGATGAAAAAAGATATGTTAATACTAATTAATAATAACAGATTTGTTTTTAAATGTATGTATACATTTTTTAGCCTTTTTAAAGAAAACAATATAATCATAGCAAGTTACTCATTGTGACCATGCCCCCACCGCCATAGGTATCTTGCCAGTCGAGAGGAAACCCTGAAATATAGTAATAACTAAGGGTGGAAATCTTTGGGTACTTCATGATCTGATTTTAAATCGATTATACATCTTTATTTATTATATTGTGTATTTTTATATATTATTTTATATTTTTATATATTATTTTATATTTTTATATATTATTTTATATATTATTAATAATAATGTCTAAAAGGCTCCTCCTTGGGCTACTGATGTATGCAGTATGTTTCAATTTACGGATTTTGGATGTTAGTGCGCACAGCATGGATATATAAATTAAGGCTGAAACGATGCGTCAACGTAGTCGACGTCATCGGTTACGTAAATACGTCGACGCCGTTTTTGTGCGTCGCATATTTACGTCACACTACCGTCATGGCGGAGCGCAAAGCAGACGATGCGAGCGGTGCGAGCGAGGGGAAAAAAGCACGCCAAAAGTCGTCAAAAGTGTGGGGGTATTTCAATAAACGGCCTAATAATGTTGTAGCGGCGAACAGCTGTCTCGTCAGCTGACGCGCGAGCTCGCAACCGTGGCTGCTTAGCAACCAGCCAAACCCCACTTAATAAAATTATATTTTATCTTAGAGCACATCCGCACCCCTATTCACCTAGGCAACCCCAGGAAATGTATGTAATTCGGCATTATTTCGGCCAGTCGGCTTATATGATCAGAGCCGATCAGTTTACGTTCACGCGCAGGTATAAAGCGGCACGCTCCCGTCTCATCTGCAGGTGCGCGAGCCCGGTAATTAGACCGCTGTGTCAAATCAAGGAGTACAAAAGACGCCAGCGCAGAGTGGAAAAATGTTTAGTTCATTACAGATAACCCAGAGTTGTGCCAAAAGTGTACCAAAACCAAAAGCTGAACGGACAGCCGGTAAGATCGCACTTTATTTCTCTTTGTGGGTGTGGCGCACCTGTTGCGCTGGTGAGATGGGGGGTACGGGTGAGTTGTGTGCATGTAGCGTGCTTAGTCTGGAGGCTAAATACACACTGTGTTTTGTGTAACTGTTGTTTAGTAAGGAAGTGTTGATATTCTTTGCTTAGTTTGATAAATGTTGGAGCAGTTTGCTTCATCAGGAGGGTGAAGTCACTCAACTTAAAGTGTTGGATTTAACTGTGTTGGATCATTGGCTGCTGGTGAGGGCATAGAAAAAGGGGCATTTTTCTACCAGTAGACAGCGTTTAAGATTGAGTGTTTCACTGCTAAATTAATAATATATTTATATTGAATATGGATTTTAAATATGTATCTAAATAGGTGGTTAATAGTTAGGTATTTATGTATTTGCATATTGGGTTTTCTGCTGCATTTATCTATTGTGTTTCTGGGTTTAAATGTATTTTATATGTATCTTGGTGCATTTATGTTGAGACAATTTATTTAAAATCTGTTTTAACTTAAATGGAAACGATGTGTCCATTTTCTTGCACTTGTTTAATGGTTAAGAGTTTGATAGCCTAATTAATAATTGTAAATTATGGGATTGATAATTGATTGATTTTTTACAGCATGTTAATCTTGTGGTGTTTTGTCCTTAAAGGTTTTTCACCTACTAAAGAAGCTAAAGGCTACTAAAGAAGCTAAAGGCTACTAAAGACAGCTAAAGAAACTAAAGTCTACTAAAGTCTACTAACACTGCTAAAGACTGCTAAAAAGACTAAAGAAGAAAAAAGAAGCTGTGTCTTCGTTGGAAAAACTGTTGCAAACTAAAGGAAAATAAAAGGAAAAAGTAACTACGGTCTGGTCTTTTGAGTGAAATCCAGAAGCCACATTCAGCATTGGTACATCCCTTCAAGTGTGGGATAAGCACAGCGAAAAAAGCAAAACACTTGACAGTTGTTGTATGCACACTGTGTCGAGCGGAAATGGCCTATCATAGCAGCACAACGGCTATGAACGAACATTTGAAAAGAAAACACCCGACAGCGTTCTTGCCATCACCATCAACTAGTCAATCGTCCGCGTTGACTATACGTTGTCATCATTACACAAAAACATGAATGTGTCATTTGTATCTGCGTTGTAAATTCATAAACTAAAAACACTGTTTCGCTCTGAGAGGCGCGTTTGGCGTGCCTGTTCAGTGTTTACAAAGACGCGCTCCTCTTTAACGCTAACGTTAATTAGTTGTGCAAATACCTTTTACAACATTAACAGTTACATATACTATGTACAAACGAACAATTAACTTTCACTTTAATCATACTATCATTGTTGTGTTATTAAGCAAAATAAGCAATACTTTTACTTTTGTTGAAATGTTTACACTGTTACAGAATATTTCGTTTTGCACTTTTTTGTATTGGATGTTTATCTTTATTTTTGCACATTTTAAAGCAAAAGAAGCAATACTTGTACTTTTGAAATGCTTATACTATTGCAGAATATTAAGATTTGCACTGGATGTTACTTTTATTTTTGTACATTAAGAAGCAAATAAGCTACTTTTAATTTTGTTAAATGTTAAAAGTTTTAAATGTTTACATTGTTACAGAATATTTTGTCATGTTGTTGTCAATGTTGACTGAGTGGCCATACTTTTTTTTTTTGTAAATAAAAGTCATGCCTTTTGAAAAAACTGGCCTACATTTATTTTTTCATCTTCATTTTAAATAAAAAAATAATCGGTAAAAGGAAAAATAATCTATAGATTAATCGAAAAAAATAATCTATAGATTAACCGATTAATCGAAAAAAATAATCTATAGATTAATCGATAGAAAAATAATCGTTAGCTGCAGCCTTAATATAAATACATGCAACTTGGTAAAAAAAAAATCAAAATTAAAGTCTCTACTTGTCAAGCAGGGATCCTTGATTTAATTTTTCTGTCTACTAAAACCACAGAATGCACACACAGACGCCATAAACTTGCGGCTCAAATACGTGTATTTCGTATCTACTCATTCATATCTATGGCTGACAGACGTATTGCTGTACTTTGTGGATATTTTTGTCTCTTTGTACTCATTAATCTACTTCCTAATTTACTCTTCTTAGCCGGTTACTCTCTGTTGTAAGGTGGTTCCTGTAAGCCTTCTGTGGAAGTGTAGAAAGCATTTATTATTTTCTTGTTTCATTACTTTGCATTCGAGCTAGCACAGCGCCGCGGCTAGGATAGCTTGTCCTCTCCTCTTTTTGGTTCGTACTAACCCAGCTAACACGACGCTACAAAAATGTTAGCTAATGGTTCTGCCTTGGTTAGTTATAACCAAACCTAGAACTCAGGTTTAGAGAACATTAGCATTAATGCCACATTTTAGAACTGTCTGTATTACTTTATTTAACATACATAAATAATCGATATTTGGACCTTTATCCATCGATTTAGAATCACCAACGTTATAATCATGATGCATCAGCATCGGATAATTTATAATTTTCCCACCTCTAGTAATTATGATGACAATCTAATATTAATTTAAATAAAGAATGATTACGTCTTAATCTAGTTTGTGTAATCACGCATGTGCATGTAATTGTAATAGACGCTGAAAAAGAGAGTATTAATGTGGTAGACAATACTTGAGTAAAAAACATGATACGCAAATCAAATGTATTACAACAACAAACTTTTTTTTGTCACTTCTTTTTGTCCTTTTTTTGTGAAAAAAAAATACAGAGCCACTTCTGAGCATTTTTAAATGGCAGCAAGACCCACCTTTTGTTGAGAAGATTGTTACAAGATTGATAAATTATTTCATGCATCAATCTACTCCAAAAGTCTCAAATGATGCAAGAAAAGGTTGCTGGTCGTTTTTTTTTTTTTTTTCCGTAATAGTGTCTAGAGCAGACCTGGGCAATTATTTTGCTTCGGAGGGCCAGATTTAGAGAAACAAATGTGTCTGGGGGCCGGTGAATCTATTTTTAGAAACACTAATACAAAACCTCACGATAATGTCTGAATGCTAAAAACATGACAGACCGCCTTAAAAAATGGAATGGAATTTAAAAAATTTTGACTGAATGAGACACCCAGAATTTACATGAAAATAAAGAATACGGGGTTTACAATATTAACTATGAAGGATAAAACACTGAATATTGACAACATATGAACTTCACACCCCCTCTCAATCGACATGTTTTACAATCAAGTGCAATAAAAATGCAACAAACAGCAAAATATGAATGCGAAGGGAAAAAACCCCCCACCTACAATCTGATATATCTGATATATCACTAAGCTTTAGAACTTTGTTGTAAAAATCTCCTTCCGCGTCTGTCCCTGACACCCACATTTCAGGCTGGCTGCTCTGGAAACACTGTGGAAACGCTCCCCACCCACACTGCTTGGTGCCTCGTCTGAGCTGCTGTGACTTGGATTACCATAGTAACTAATTAGATTACCATAGTAACTAGCAGAGGTGTGGACTCGAGTCACATGACTTGGACTCGAGTCAGACTCGAGTCATGAATTTGATGACTTTAGACTCGACTTGACAAAATGTAAAAAGACTTGCAACTCGACTTAGACTTTAACATCAATGACTTGTGACTTCACTTGGACTTGAGCCTTTTGAATTGACATGACTTGACATGACTTGCTACTTTCCCCAAAACCCAAAGATGAAAAAGTTATTCGGGAGCGCTCCGTATTTTTCATTGTGTACTTGTCTATCAGCGTTGCGTGTGTCAGCTGGTGTGGTCTCAGTACAACAGCCAATCAAATTAGATCTACTTTGTTTTCATCACACAGCATTCATCCAATCAAATTGCAGGACAACCAACGAAGAAGACATGTCCAAACCACACGCCAGTGAACAAAAAATGATACCTAAAATAATTTTGTTTGGGTATAAAAATTACGAGGTGGTCAACACAAAACGGTTTGCAGTATGCAACACATGCGGTTCGAAAATTACTGATGGAGAGGCAACAACTTCCAACTTCGTCCGGCATTTGAAGTTGCACAAAGAACGGTAAGTTTTGAATGTAAGATAACGTTTATTGGCTAAGTAACGTGACTTTTATTTGCTGTGTAGTTAAATCAGTGAGGCTGTAAACTCACTGCTAACGTTATAACGTTATTGCAAACACGGGAATCTGTTGCAGTTCACTACCTTATTCATACTTTTTGTTCAGTGATTTTTTTTAAGCAGGGTTACGTTAGTCAATATATCACACGTAACGTTAGACGGCGGTCAGCAGCACCGCGTATTTTAGCCACCTAAAAAAAGACAAAAATAGTAAAATAAAGGTCAGTTAAAATGTATACTATATTATGAATATGTGTACCGTTTTAGCTAGCTTTCTGACATACTGTTGGTTGTTTACCTCAGTGGTCCCCAACCACCGGCCCGCGGCCCGGTACTGGTCCGTGGATCGATTGGTATCGGGCCGCACAAGAATTTTTTTTTTTTTCTTTTCTTTTTTTAATTAAATCAACATAAAAAACACAAGATACACTTACAAGTAGTGCACCAACCCAAAACAACTCTCTCCCCCCTTTTGTTCTGGGCATTGAACATGAAGACTCTTCCTTCACTGTTCCGAGTGGCCATGAGAGTCTTGGCAGTGCCTGCCTCCAGTGCTCCAGTGGAGCGAGTTTTCAGCCATGGTGGCATCATACTACGCCCCCATCGTGCACAAATGACTGACAGACTCTTGGCTAATTTGGTCTTTTGCAAATGCAATGCAGCATAGGGCCCTGACATATAAAAAGTACAACTTTTTTGTTATGTTCACGTATATGTCATGTTTTTTCAATGTTAACACTTTTGTACAAATAAGTACATTTGCACTTTATTTTTCAATGTGTTTGTTCTGTAAAGGAATGAGTTAATGTTTAAAATGACTGGTTAATAGTGCTATTATAAAGTGCAATGTCAGCACAATTTTCTTTCCTGCAATTTAAAATGCACTTGTTTTAATAAATAAATACAGCGTTTGAAAAGCATACACAATCTGTGTTAATATATTAGTCTGTGGTTAAAAGGACTTGAAAGGACTCGAAACTCAAAATGCAGGACTTAGGACTTGACTTGAGACTTTCCAGTCTTGACTTTGGACTTGACTCGGGGCTTGCCTGTCTTGACTCGGGACTTGACTCGGACTTGAGGGCAAAGACTTGAGACTTACTTGTGACTTGCAAAACAATGACTTGGTCCCACCTCTGGTAACTAGTATATCATGCAAAAGTGCAGATTCCAACCATTGAAATACTTTGTATAGTTCAAGACTTACGGTCATTTGAAAACATGACTGCACATCATAATGGTAGCTACAGTTTCCATCTTAAATATCTAAAAAAAATCATTTGGGAATGTCTGGCGGGCCAGATTGAAAAGTTTAACAGGCCTCCGGGGCTTAATTTGCCCAGGTCTAGTCTAGAGGGTAGGACTGGGCGATATGCCTGAAAAATGTATTACGATATAGGTGATTTATAACGGCCAATATCGATAAGTATTGATATTTTTTATGACCTATCGAAAATAAGGACCGAGAGAATAATATATTTAATGTAAACATTATTATTTGAAATGTAATCTCCTCAGCTGTCAAAGCCGAAAGGAAATGAAATGTCAACACAACCATGAAAAATTCTAAAATCATATTTGAACACTTAACAATAACCTCCTAAAATGAAAATGCAGAAATAAGGAATATGTAAGAAATGCCTAATAAAGTGTAAAAAAATAGTGCAAAGTGTGAAAATATAAACATACAGAAACCTGAGAAAAAACATTTTCTGCAGGTTCAGTGCCAGGAAGTTACAGCGGTGCTCTAAAGGGTGAGCTCTGCTAAAATGGTGTAGTACTACCGGCTTTGGTGGGGACGAGCGCCTTGCATAATTTACAGACCACATTGGTCTGACTATGGTCTGTTTGAAAAAAATAAAAGAAACTGGTGTGACTTTTCCTGTTTTATCCACAATTTATTGGCTCTCTGCAGCGCTCCATGCAAAGAATCAACGGCGAGACAACAAGATGGCACAACCAAACATGATAGTGTTTACTGTTACCTAATTAGCTGTCGGCAACTTCCGGTTTCTTCTGACGAAGAAGAAAAAAAATATATTTACCTTTTTATCGAACACATTTTTTATTGTTATCAATACATTGATATCCTTTTGTCACCCAGCCCTATTAGAGGGGTCTGAATACTTGATATTTGTTAGTGACAAAGTTGCAAGGTGGGAACACTAGTTCATCCTGATATGTCTTCTTATTCTCTGGCAGACTAGTTGCGTGCGTATGAGGTGCGTTAAGAAGTGAAGTTACTATGCATACACAACAGGCTACATTCACAGATTCCCATTATTGTTTATGAGAGAGGGCCAACATGTGGTGCCAAAACTATTTGAACTGTACTGTTTGTATGGCAGTTGGGAAACACTGCTTTATGGCCACAATCTAATAAAAAAACTGTGATTTTAGACTTGAGAAATCATTGTGTGGTATTCAATATTTAACCACTTCCATTTCTAAAAGAGGAAGCTCCCTATTTAGATATGTGATCAAGTTGGTTGTCATCATTTTCCGAGGCTTTTATTAAATTGGCAGAGTTTTGCCTCAGTGTGTGTCCTGCCAGGACTTCCGCTGTTTAGGTCAGCGAGAGACAGACGAAGCGGGTGTAAAGGGGCACGATGTAAGAAGAGAGAGGCAGGAAGGGAATGATGGAAGCAGATAGAGACGTGGTAGTGTGGTCAAGGGGAGCTAGGGGGGGGGGGGGGGGGGTGAACCCAAAATAGCCGGCTCACATGTTTGCAGTGCCTGTAGCGAGACGGGCAGACAAGTCTGTCTCTTGCTGAATGCCTGGCTAATCTAATGTTCACTTTCTACTCTAATGTTGGACTAAAATCCCATGTCTGCGTGTTAGTGTCTGCACTAGGCCAATCATAATGTACTTGTGTGCCTGCCAGTCTTTCTCTTAGTTGTCAGGACACTACACTTTGAGCCTTCAGTTGTAAGAGGGACAATCGCAACTTGCTCAAGTTAGGACTGGGCAATATGGCCTCAAAACAAAATCTCAGATTTTTTCACAAAAAATGTGGTTTATGTTTTTTTTCCTAACTTTTCAAATAAAACCAGAATGACAAATAATTCAAAACAATTTTTAATTTTATATTTGCTCATAAACTAGAAGTTTGAAATGGCACCGCATACACTGCATCCTACGTAGGGATGATGTTCGTTAAGAAATTATCGAGTTTGAGCCCATTATCAAATCAAATCGAACCGATTCCTTATCAAATCTCTTATCGAATCCAGATAGGTTGTTGTGTGTGCACTGAGTTCCAAATATTTTCTGCTTAGCTTTCAAAACATAATTTTTTTGCCGGGAAATCTAGTTTTTGTCCTTCTTTCCGGACCACTTACCAGTTCCGTTTTATTTCTCTACTGCAAGATCTGCCTCCGTCCGCAGCACTTGGAGTGCAGGCTCATCAAAAAAGTGTGGCCACAGAGATGAATGGGCATGAAGACGACAGAAAATATATTTTTGACAAAAATCTAAATCTTGTGTAATTATAATGACAAATAGGAAACTTATTATCTAAGGAAAGAAGAGCAGGGAGAATTTCACACATTCTCATACTTTCTGTAACATCCAGAAATAAATTATGTCAGCCAGCTTGAAAAATGTCTAAAAAATAAACTACTTGAAGAAACCCAGAATAGATTTTATTTAAATGTTCGCAATATTTCAGAATTCCTCCCGAGGAAACCTTACAATGTGATAAATTGTAAATTGTAAAAATTGAATAAATTGTGTTGTGATGAAATCCCATATTTTTACCAATTTTCCCGGACTAGATTAGAGAATACGTGTACATGAGCCGCACCCACTAAATTTTAGAATAAAAAAATATTTTTCCATATATTAGCCACACTGGACTGTAAGCTTCAAAGATATACGTTGTGAAATGAGTTATTAACACAGAAAGATTTTGTAAATGTTTATTTACATACCTTAATTGTTTCCAAAAAGTGTCTAACACGGCAGTAAAATGGCTGCTCCAGCAAAGTCATCGTCATGGACCCACTAGCTGCGGAAGCTAGCTCTCCAGTTAGCTAAATGGCCTCAAAAAGGCAACAGTAATGTTTTGGTAAATTTACGAAACTGAAACAATAAAAAAGAATGTTATTGTAAGTTGATAATACTAGCAGAGACACTCGTGAACGGGTTAGCATATTAGCTAATGCTAACTACGCTAGCTTCATTATGTTACAATAGCACATCCAAATATGCATGACAAAACTCCTACAGACATCACATATGGGGCGGTTCAGTAAGTAAGACGTGTTTTAGTAATACTTTAAAACTTAAACGTTGCTCGGAGTGATAAATTAAGAATCCATACGGGTGAAAGTCTTTGGCTGGCTGGAAGACGGAAAGTCACTTGTACTTACGGTTGAAAGCTCAGTCTAAACAGAAGGGCAATGCAGCACTGCAGAACCTGCAGTGAGCAAACTCGTCCAAAAAATGGCACCATAGCACAAACAGTAACACATCTATTCAGTGTCTTTGCTTCTTTGTTTTTTTAACTATTTCCTTCAAAACCGCACTAAAAGAACACCTCCAGGCAACTACAACCCTAGACTAACACCCTCCCCCCACCACATCCCACCTCCCCGGATTGTAAATAATCAAATGTAAATAATCAAATGTATATACTTGTTCTTATGCATTCTGAGCTAACTATGGTCACCGCTCGCTGTACATATCCTACCAAGTCAGACCTACACTGTTTCAATGTCCATTTCTCAGAAGATATAATGGTTGATGATTGAAGTGCTGATATCAACCAAACCTAACCCCCCCACCCCAACCCTTTCCACATCACACCCCCCTGATTGTAGATAATGTAAATAATTCAATGTATATACTCTGATGATTAAATTGTGTGATGACTGTATTATGCTGATAGTATATATTTGTACCATGAATTGATTAACGTGGACCCCGACTTAAACAAGTTGAAAAACTAATTCGGGTGTTACCATTTAGTGGTCAATTGTACGGAAATGTACTGTACTGTGCAATCTACTAATATAAGTTTCAATCAATCAATCAATCAATCAATATGGCTGTCAGCGAAAAAAAAATCAAAAAAATTTGTTGCACTAAGCCACAGAGTACAAAGCTTAGGTAAAATGTACTGGCTTATAGTCCTGAATCTACAGTACGAATGTTGACGCTCCTCTGAGACACACGTCATATAAGTATTTGTGAACACCCATAATGTTTTTGGCGCTAAATTAACCACAACATTAGCGCCTCATAAAACATTGTCTCTTTCCTCAAAAAATAATGTAAAAAAAATCAACTTCAAACCTTGTCCAGCTTCGTACTGACGTATACTATTCCTGTTTAAATAACTTTTACTGCAAATGAATATTGGTTCCGAATACTTGAATACTAATAGTTGATCCCTAATTGTTTCCAATCAAATTAGGTTATTTATTATAGAGCTTCCTATGGGAGGCAAAACTTCTGTCTTGAATGAAATCTGTAAACATGCATGCAAGTAAATTAAGTCCAGCATTGGAGATCGAAAAAGTACAAACTTAAATGTTCTGTCTTGAATAAAATACTTGTGTAAATAAACATGTAGCATTTAAAGGGCTCTATAGTTTTAACAGGTTAATAAAAACAGGCTTTTCCACTATTTGGGCACCACAGAGCGACCGCTTTAGTGATCGTTTTCCACGTTGCTTCTTTCTCACCATACATGGTACTTTGTGTAGATGATTCCACCAGAGTGAGCTGCTTTTTAGTGGGAGTTTGTTTGTTGTAATGTTCTTGTCCACCTTGTGAAGAGTTGCATTTCCCCCACTCGGCTGGATACCGCGGTTTCGGCTGTTGTGCTGCTGCCTTTTTTAAAACTAATTTTGCAGCGTGCAGTCACTTGTTCACGCCTGTCACCGCAAAACCAAACCACTGACAAAACTTTTCTTTTCTTTGGAATAAACACCTCTCTCTCGTTTGCATTAGAATTAGAAATTTGTGCTATGTGTGTGTGAATCTACGCTAAGGAAATAAGGCTTAGGGCGAAAGCTCCTGGCGGCAAAAAATATGCTGGGGCTTGAAGGGAAAAAAATGTTTTAATCGTCTGTAACAAAAAATGAAAAGAATGATGTCACTTTATCGCTCAGGCCTAGCTTAAGAGTATATACAGGTAAAAGCCAGTAAATTAGAATATTTTGAAAAACTTGATTTATTTCAGTAATTGCATTCAAAAGGTGTAACTTGTACATTATATTTATTCATTGCACACAGACTGATGCATTCAAATGTTTATTTCATTTAATTTTGATGATTTGAAGTGGCAACAAATGAAAATCCAAAATTCCGTGTGTCACAAAATTAGAATATTACTTAAGGCTAATACAAAAAAGGGATTTTTAGAAATGTTGGCCAACTGAAAAGTATGAAAATGAAAAATATGAGCATGTACAATACTCGGTTGGAGCTCCTTTTGCCTCAATTACTGCGTTAATGCGGCGTGGCATGGAGTCGATGAGTTTCTGGCACTGCTCAGGTGTTAT
This sequence comes from Nerophis lumbriciformis, assembly GCF_033978685.3. Taxonomy (NCBI): domain Eukaryota; kingdom Metazoa; phylum Chordata; class Actinopteri; order Syngnathiformes; family Syngnathidae; genus Nerophis; species Nerophis lumbriciformis. The sequence goes on along the minus strand of NC_084568.2, from coordinate 24,661,486 downwards.
GAGAGCCCAGGTTGCTCTGATAGTGGCCTTCAACTCTTCTGCGTTTTTGGGTCTGGCATTCTGCATCTTCCTTTTCACAATACCCCACAGATTTTCTATGGGGCTAAGGTCAGGGGAGTTGGCGGGCCAATTTAGAACAGAAATGCCATGGTCCGTAAACCAGGCACGGGTAGATTTTGCGCTGTGTGCAGGCGCCAAGTCCTGTTGGAACTTGAAATCTCCATCTCCATAGAGCAGGTCAGCAGCAGGAAGCATGAAGTGCTCTAAAACTTGCTGGTAGACGGCTGCGTTGACCCTGGATCTCAGGAAACAGAGTGGACCGACACCAGCAGATGGCATGGCACCCCAAACCATCACTGATGGTGGAAACTTTACACTAGACTTCAGGCAACGTGGATCCTGTGCCTCTCCTGTCTTCCTCCAGACTCTGGGACCTCGATTTCCAAAGGAAATGCAACATTTGCATGGTTGGGTGATGGTTTGGGGTGCCATGTCATCTGCTGGTGTCGGTCCACTCTGTTTCCTGAGATCCAGGGTCAACGCAGCCGTCTACCAGCAAGTTTTAGAGCACTTCATGCTTCCTGCTGCTGACCTGCTCTATGGAGATGGAGATTTCAAGTTCCAACAGGACTTGGCGCCTGCACACAGCGCAAAATCTACCCGTGCCTGGTTTACGGACCATGGCATTTCTGTTCTAAATTGGCCCGCCAACTCCCCTGACCTTAGCCCCATAGAAAATCTGTGGGGTATTGTGAAAAGGAAGATGCAGAATGCCAGACCCAAAAAGGCAGAAGAGTTGAAGGCCACTATCAGAGCAACCTGGGCTCTCATAACACCTGAGCAGTGCCAGAAACTCATCGACTCCATGCCACGCCGCATTAACGCAGTAATTGAGGCAAAAGGAGCTCCAACCAAGTATTGAGTATTGTACATGCTCATATTTTTCATTTTCATACTTTTCAGTTGGCCAACATTTCTAAAAATCCCTTTTTTGTATTAGCCTTAAGTAATATTCTAATTTTGTGACACACGGAATTTTGGATTTTCATTTGTTGCCACTTCAAATCATCAAAATTAAATGAAATAAACATTTGAATGCATCAGTCTGTGTGCAATGAATAAATATAATGTACAAGTTACACCTTTTGAATGCAATTACTGAAATAAATCAAGTTTTTCAAAATATTCTAATTTACTGGCTTTTACCTGTATTTCAAACCCAAAAATATCACAAGAACGCCACTGGCTGGCTTATGTTACCATTAGTGGTTTAGCAGAACATATTTTTTTATTATATATATTTTTTTGCATGTATGTATTTTTCACAATTAGGATATAGTCTGTCGTGCAGACTACTACATTCTGTACACAAAATCAGTTTCAGAGAAGCTACTAAACAATTTTCAGTTATGTTGTTGTTAAGAGATGATATACATTTAAGAATGTACCGATATAAAAACTTCATATCACGTTTATCGTGACTAAAATTAGTACCATTATTATTGCGGTATTGTTGCACGTGGTCAAAAGGCACTTATACACACACTAAATTTTTTTGACCAAGTTATATTTTTTAATAATTGAAATAGACACACTGTTAGAAACTCCACTATTTTGCATGTTTTTTGTTTTTTTTAACTGATAGTTTTAGTCTTAGTATTGTATCTGTTTTAATAGCTATGCTTTTATTGTTTTCAATTTTTATTGTTTTATTATTTATTTATATAGCCCTTAATCACAAGTGTCTCAAAGGGCTGCACAAGCCACAACGACATCCTCAGATCCCACATCAGGGCAAGAAAAAACTCAACCCAATGGGATACAATGAGAAAACTTGGAGGGGACCGCAGATGTGGGGACCCCCATGCGACCGGTGCAATGGATGTCGGGTAAGGATGTCAGATAATGGCTTTTTGCCGATACCCGATATTCCGATATTGTCCAACTCTTTAATTACCGATACCGATATCAACCGAAACCGATATCAACCGATATATGCAGTCGTGGAATTAACACATTATTATGCCTAATTTGGACAACCAGGTATGGTGAATATAAGGTACTTTTAAAAAAAATTAATAAAATAAGATAAATACATTAAAAACATTTTCTTGAATAAAAAAGAAAGTAAAACAATATAAAAACAGTTACATATAAACTAGTAATTAATTAAAATGAGTAAAATTAACTGTTAAAGGTTAGTACTATTAGTGGACCAGCAACACGCACAATCATGTGTGCTTACGGACTGTATCCCTTGCAGACTGTATTGATATATAATGATATATAATGTAGGAACCAGAATATTAATAACAGAAAGAAACAACCCTTTTGTGTGAATGAGTGTAAATGGGGGAGGGAGGTTTTTTGGGTTGGTGCACTAATTGTAAGTGTATCTTGTCTTTTTTATGTTGATTTAATAAAAAAAACAAAAAAAAACGATACCGATAATAAAAAAAACGATGCTGATAATTTCCGATATTACATTTTAACGCATTTATCGGCCGATAATATCGGACATCTCTATTGTCGAGTGGATCTATTTTAAAATATTGGTTTGTACTGTAGCACTTTAAGATTTATTTAAATGAAAAGTGTATGACAGATAAAATCTATTATTCATATTTATTTATTATGGCGGTTTTGTGGCGTCCTACTCGGTTCAGCCGTCCTTGATTAAAGGAGACTGAATAAATGTGAAAAAAATAGGACATTTATGGTGTACGTGCACTCAACAGTTATGTTTTGCAAAGGTAACAATGCACATTTTTGATTGACACTGTCAGGGAGGGACACTATTAGAACAATATGTGTTTATTTTACACTAAAATAATCATAATTAATAGTTGAATGGCTAATTTAGCAAATTATATCTGTGTGTTGCTTGTAGTGCTCCTAATGTTTGATTTTTTGTTGACTAGCTGTATTGCTCAGAGACTAAGTGGTGCCGGGCGTGTGGAAACACAAGCATCCTACACATGCCCTGCTTTCAGTTAATTCCCATCATTCCAAAGCCCGTGTCCTAACATGCTGGTTGGATTATTTCCTCGCACTCTCGCTTCATCTTCCTCTCGCTCGCTCGGTACTCTCTCCAACTCTGTGTTGCGCTTTCTGCTGCCTAACATTGTGTCTCTGTGCTTGTTACACTTCCCACCGCGGCAGCCCTCTCCGTAGCTCCACTGTGGAGCAATGCATGCTGGGAGGTGAAGAAAAACTCACGGGGCAGCAGCAGCAGCGCTTTGACTGGCTCGGCGACTTGTCTGTTTGTGTGTGCTCATTTGCACCTTGGTGTTTTTAGGGTGACAGACTCACAGGCAGCTTTTTTGGCCAATGGAATACATGGTAAGACCTTTAAAGGATACACAATCACAAACTCACTAGGACACACTCTGGCAAAGGTTTGATTTAACATGCTGTTATGAAGTACTGGGGATAAAAAGCAAAAAAGGAGTATAAAGCCACACTGAAAAGAAATACAATTACATTTTTTTGTCAAATTTATCGAATTAAGTAAAAAAGAATTACATCCAGAGAACAAAGTCAAAAAAGAACAAAAAACACAGCATTTTTATAATATTACAAAAAAACATATCAGACAGCAAAAATACCATTCAAAAAAACAAGAGTTGTAATAAATCCACAATATTAAAGAAAAACAAAATTTGTTAGATTGTTTTTGAAAAAAAAAAGTAATACGTTTTTAGAGAATAAAGTCATACATTTGTTTTTATTTGTCAGGTAATAATGTTATAAGACAATACACTTCAATTTAAGAGAATAAATAATAAAATTGTTAATTAAAATGGAAAAATGCTATATGAAATATGGTCCATTATTTTGTTTTGTTATTTAAAATGTTGTAAGAAAAACATTTATAGAGAGTAAAGTCATCATTTTGAAAGAAGAGAACTAAAGAAGTTTCATAATAATAAAGAATAAAGACATAACATTTATTTATTTCCTAGATAAGAATAATATTACAGGTAAATATACAACGTTTTCAGAAAGTCGATTATCAACATTATAAGAAAGAAAACAATGTTACAAAAAATATTTTCAGAAAAATAACATCAGGGGTAGAACTTTTTTTTTGAATGAGAGAATAAAGCCATGATATGATAAAGAAATACATATTTTCAGAGAAAATAATTTTCACATTCTCATTTTCAGAATGAATTTCAAAATAAACAATTATAAATCCACCACGGCAAAATTATAGCCTCCACACCTTAAAAAAGGGTTTTTGCGTGAAAAACAAATAATGTGATATAATCTATTGCAGCCTCCAGAAAAAGGTCCAACGCTATTTTTAACTCTTATTGCCAATCTTATGCTAACAACGGCCCAGTTCCCACAATATTCCCGCCCGCTTAAACAAATCCGTCTCCGTGCTTCCCCATACACACAACAACACTTCCTTATTCTCCGCCAATCGGCTTTCAGGCACGGACTGTGTTTTTGTGATCATGGAAACATGGAACATCAAATCAAAACTACAAAAACATAAAACATTATCACCAGCAGGTTGTTACAGTATGAATGGATGTATATAGTTTCTTATTTGTGCACTATTGACTAGTAATGCACCGAACATTTGGCCGCCGAAAAAGACTTTGACCACTGGAACAGCGCTGCTGAAACAGAATGTTGCGATGACGTAATAATACGCCCAGGATTGTTTGCAATGGAGGCAGTATTTCTGCGATGTGAACATTTTTTAATATGTTACAGATATACCCGCGGACAGCAATCTACAAAATGTGCAAATAATAAAAGGGCAGCAGCGTGAAGCGAGTGTGACGTCACGCTCGTCTCGTTCGTCCCGGACATCGTGGGACAGAAGTACAGTCTCGAAACACTAGTACGATCTATAATAACACCAGAAAAAGATTATAGATTTGTTGCTAGTTTTTAATAAGGAAGAAGTCACTAATGCCTTCTAGGTACTTGAAAAATTCTCAACAAATTACATTGTAAAATAGCAGCAACAGTAAAAAAAAATGGAGCCAAAAGATATACCGTATTTTTTGGACTGTAAGGCGCACTCACAATCTTTTCATTTTCCCCAAAATCGACAGTGCACCTTATAACATGGTCCGTTTAATGTACGTATTAATTCTGGTTGTGCTTACTGTCCTCGAAGCAGTTTTTTTTTGGTACATGGTGAACTGATATGTGTGACCAGTCGTTGGCAGTCATTCATAAGAGATACATGTGAACTGCAAGTTGACGCCTGTTCAATTGACGTCAGCAGATTAGCGGATTATCCATACATTGTAAAGAGGTTTACCCAAAGTGCTTTGCGCGGTTCCGCCACTGTAGTTCGGCGATGTAGTCAACAAGCTCCTTCTTTTTCTCTATCCTCTTGTTATGGGACATTCATCCTTCGCTGTTGCCATTTCTAATATAAAGTAGCGTACAATTCTAATTTATATCTGTCGGTAGACTCGCTATGGAAGTGTTAAAAACTACCGGTACGACAAAGATGACGGGAAGAAAACGCTGTCAAAGTGGAGCCACGTAAATAAGGCTGCCCACAAAACGGTGCATCCTGAAGAGACGTTCAAAAAGCGGCTTGAAGATGGTCTGTAAAACATAATCTATGCAACATTTTGACCAAAGAACCACCATTACATGTTATGTAGACCACAAGGAAGTGTTTTAAATGTAGAAAACACAAATCATAATATGACCTTTTTAATGCGCCTTATAATCCGCTACATTTATTTATATTACCGAAAAATACGGTAATATATATATATATATATATATATGTATATATATATATATACCTGGGGATAGGTTGATTGGCAACACTAAATTGGCCCTAGTGTGTGAATGTGAGTGTGAATGTTTTCTGTCTATCTGTGTTGGCCCTGCGATGAGGTGGCGACTTGTCCATGGTGTACCTCACCTTCCGCCCAAATGCAGCTGAGATAGGCTCCAGCACCCCCCGCGACCCCAAAAGGAACAAGCGGTAGAAAATGGATGGATGGAGATATATATATATATATATATATATATATATATATATATATATATATATATATATATATATTAATAACATAAATGTATGTATACAGTGGTTTAGCCTTTGTAAAGAAAATCATATATTGACGTCATGGTGACCACGCCCACACCACGCCACCACTGCCACAGATATTTTGGCAATCTAGGGGAAACACTGTGAAAGTCAATTTAACTTTTTTTTTTGTTTATTTATTTAGGATAACAAAAAGTTATATTACAGCACAATGGTAAACAATTCTTCAGTAATAGGAAATACAAGTTTATATCCTTTTAAATGATTACTTTAGGGCTGCAACTAACGATTAATTTGATAATCGATTAATCTGTCGATTATTACTTCGATTAATCGATTAATAATCGGATAAAAGAGACAAACTACATTTCTATCTTTTCCAGTATTTTATTGGAAAAAAAACCGCACCATGCTTATTTTGATTATTGTTGTACATGTTGCAGTTTATAAATAAAGGTTTATAAAACATTTAAAAAATTGCCTTTGTGCATAGCATAGATCCAACGAATCGATGACTAAATTAATCGCCAACTATTTTTATAATCGATTGTAATCGATTTAATCGATTTGTTGTTGCAGCCCTAGATTACTTTAGTTATTATTATGATTACATTACATTGTGATCGCTGGTATATCGTTTTATCGGGTATTCCTTCAGTTTAAGAGCATGATTTAGACAAAAGCTCTGAGTCTGTCTGCATAAAGCCAAATATTTTGTTGATTGACAGTCTAAAAGGAACATGTCTTCCTTGACTCTATGCCTCGTATGTATAAAAATATATATATAAATATATATGTATATATATGTATAAAATATAATATAAAGTATAATATATATGTATAAAAATATAAAAATCACAAATCAAATAGCAATTTTGGAGAAAATAAATCGCAATTAGGTTGTTTCTCAAAATCGTGCAGCCCTAAGTCTGACCTCTCTTATTTTATTACCCTTTAACTACTTAGAGTATGTAAGCATCTCTTAGGCTCTGTGTAGCATTGTGACAGTGTTGATGGATGCAGCACTCATATTGTGTGTTAATGCATAACCCTTTGCTTCAGTGTGTCGCGTGTGCAGTCACAGGTTTTTAGGCATGGTTCGGGCTTGCACTTCATGGAACTTGGTCTTTCTTCTCCCAATCATAGCACAATAAAGCCATCTGATTTTGGATCCTTCACGTTTTCCCCTGCACGGAATAGATGATATTGTAGTGGCCAAAATGAGGCACTGCAATGCCTCTAGTGTCATTTCAGGACTCCTGAGGATGTTTTTTGGTGGCTTTCTCTCTGTTTCCGCAACACTGCTTTCTTGCGCTTTTGCTTCAGCACCAACCGCTGCCGCTGTCCTCGCAAAACCTTTCCTATCTGTCCGGGGAGGGGGGGTGAACTGTCTCCATCCTTCTACAACTCTCTCACTTCTCAGGTTACGTGAGTCAAGCAGCATTCAAGCCCCTTCACTCCCACCTCTCCTTTCCTCACTTATTCCACATCTCCATCTCCCCCCGGAGCGCTAATGTGCGGCGGGAGCATCCTGCTGTGCGTACACATGTACACAGCTAAACTGAGGTTGCGGGAGGCGGGAAGGGGAGGAAACCGGATGAGAGGAAAGGAGGGAGGGGAGAGGCGTCAGACGTGTGTGTGTGTGTGTGTGTGTTGCAGAGAGAGAATGATGCTGAGCGACGGTAAGGGGCGAGAGCGGGAGGCAGCATCACCGACCAGACAAGAAAGGAGGGGAGGGGAGGACAGACGGAGTGGAAGTGGAGGGAGAGACGAGAGGAGTGCACCATGAAGTAGTGCCTTTGTCCGCCCCGGCAGCGCTGCCATTTCACCGTCTGCCGAGAGTGAGGCAGCAGAAGAGGAGGGGAGAGGAGAGGAGAGAAGAGGAGAGGAGAGTGACTTTGGGAATTCGTCCGGCGCATCAGGAGGGAGACACGGTTTGGGCTTTTGTTTGTGTCCAGGGAGTGGACGGACGGCGTGTCAGAAAGAGGAAGGAGAGGACGTCCAACATGTCTGTCCTGTGACTATAAAGGCCAGTTCTGGACATGTGTCACCTGTATGTTTTCGAAAGTAAAAAAAAAAAGGAACTCATTGGAACAATGATTGCACTCACTTTTTCGTCCTGTTGACTTTCTATTGTGTTTGAGCGATTGCTCTTGATTACAATCATTACCTTTTTTAATTGCTTTTATGCAAGTTTTTTACAGTTGCATTGTGTCCCGACTCTTACCAGGCATGCCCTAGTCTCCGAGCCGGTTGCATGCCGTGTCAACATTGATTGGCTTTTATAGCGTCTGGCGCTACGCCGGTCCAACTTTGATCATTTCCTGAAAGCTATTGATCTTTTCAGGGGTGAGCGGGGGACGGCAGTGCGGGTGCGGGGCTAGTCGGGAGTTTTGTCCTCCTGTTGTACGAGACAAATTAATGATAACATGCGGAGACTTTGCTCTTCACGCAGCATCTTTTTATGACTTCCCAGCATCTCTTTTTACTGTCTGTTGCCATGGCGACGGGCTGCAGCTGCAGACGGAGCAAAGCGAAAGTTATTTTTGTTGTGTCTTAAACCCGGTGCTGCTCCATTTGCTAATTGTGCGCGTTGAGTCGGAACAGTCGACTGCGCTCGTGTGCAGTTTTTCAACTCGAGACGCCTGTGCTGCGCTCGCCAAGGTTGATTCAGGTCACCTGTCTCCCCCTCCGCCGCCCCTCCCTCCCCAGTCTGTGTTCACCCAATGGCGAGTCTCCGCACCCGTCTTTGTCCTCATCTCACCTTAATGAAAAGCAGTCGGGCTGATCGATGGGAGGATAAATTGATGCAGCTATTTAATGATCATTATCATACAATGTGTGTAGCTGACTCAGGTAGATGGTCGTCACCTGACCTGCACCGTCCCCCCATGTTCTCGTTGTGCTACTTTTAAGACCTTAACACATGTTTTCTAATCTTTTATTACTCGGTACATTTTTATTCTGGGCACCTGAGACTGTTTGCCCTTTGAACCAGGGCGACGTTTCCCGCCATCCCGGGCTGTCTCGCAGCACATGCAGATTCTCCATGGTGCTTCGAACCCACGACCAGATGGACGACTAGCGCGCGTTGCTAGACGATCCCTCTGTGGTGCTAGACTAACAGTTGTGGGCTGTTTTTGTTTTTTTTCCCATTCTTGCACCCACGACCAAGCTGGTGCGTGAGACTTCAGCTGAAGTTTATTGGTGCCAAGCATTGTGCCGGTGTTGTGTTGGTGGTGGTGAGGTGGACTGTTCGCCTTTAAGGTTGGACTATGCAGACAGTAGACAGAAACAGCGTTTATTTCTAGCGTTCTTGCTCTTCTCTCAGGTTACTAACCGCAATCCGGGCGTGTCGTTTGAGGGCGAGCAGGGCAGTATTTCCGAAAATCAGGTCTCATCACTATCACAACACACCCGCTGGCCTTCATTAGCCAATGACCTGCATCCTCTAGAGTTGCATCACCATCGTGCTACTGCAGTGTGTACAGTGGGTTGTGGGTTAGTTTTTGCCTCATCCCTCACTTGAAGCGTGAGAGAAGAATGCACTACTAACCTGATAAGTAAAAAAAAAAGAGAAAGAGATGTGGTGGGTGTCTGAGCACACTGCAGCAAGCTAGTCCTGGATAGTCCCACTCCTTAAGTCATCAGTCACAGGAATGAGGCAAAAATACAACCTCACCTACTGTATGTCAGGATAGAATTTCCTATGGTGCTCTGTTGCTGACTAATTCAAACCACAACGGCCTCACTTGTTTTTTAACCATATCAGGAACTTCAGTCAGGAACTTTTTTTGTCTTTCGTTTCTGGTGTCTAAACATGTGCCGCCTGTAGTATCCATCGAGGAGAGACTTAACAGGCGGTTAAATATTTTTTTTTATAAAACAAGGCGCTGTTTAACGGGCAAGCCTGGAGAACGGGCAAGCAGACGCGGGAGGGGGCGAGGGGGAGATCATCTGGAAGAGGCGAGAGGAAGTGGTGGCGCGGGAGAGGGCGGAGGCGCTGGAGAGGCAGAGGCTGGCCGAGTACATTGTGTGGAGGAAGAGGGAGGACTTCCAGGAGAGGCGAGGAGACAGGGAGAGGAGAGACCGTAGTGTCGGGAAAGAAGGCAGGGAGGCCGCGCCAGAAGTCATCTGGAAGAAGAGGCAGGAAGACGACGCGGGCAGGGAGACAGCTAGGGCTGGTCAGGGCGGACACCAAATTGTTTGGAGGAAGAAGAATTAAGTGTGCTTTTTAAAAAAAACACCAACAAGGGTGCTGCTACCAGGAGATGGACACTAGCCATATATTTGTAAGCCTCTTTTTTTGTCCCTCTGCGGGTTGCAGGTGTGTTGTATCGACCGGTTGAAGCGGTGTTTGTGTGTGTCGCCTCGTTAGTGCGCAGCCCCCATGCCATTCCCCTTGCTGGCTGCTAATAGGGTTTTTATGGGCCTGTGTCATGCTGGACAGAGCTGCCGAGGGAGCTGCTTCTCACACACACACACACACACACGTCTCAGAGCGGTAACATGCGCATATGCAAGCAGCCTTTTGAGAGTCAATCACTTGAGTTGATTCTGTGCGGTGCCGCTTGACAACTGTGTTGCCGGCCCTCGCTGAGAGGCCATTAACAAAATACTACCAGTTATTGTTTTACAAGATGGTCAATCCACTTGACCCGCACGTCAAAAACTGATCACACAAAATGAACTCAATGCATTGGAAAGTGAACTGATATCAACATGACACGACACGACACGACAAACTGTTTGCATTCCGCCGTCATCCGGAGCGCCGCTCTTTTGCTAAAAGACATTTCAAACCTTGCTTTCATTGTGGATGAAGCCATCTTTAAGGCGGTGCGCTCTGGGCCGCCTGCTAATGTGTTCAGGAAGGACAAGTGGACAGATGGATGCCGCGCTGACGCTGAGGGAGACCGGCTGCGCGTCCTTAAGAGAAACATTTTGTATGCTGTAAGGAAGAGACTTTGATTAAAAAAACTAAAAACTGACAACCACTATGGAGCTTGTCCCAAAAACTAAGTACACCCACTTCAGGAGTGAATCCCTGAGCTCCACCGATGAGACAAACTCCAACCCATCGTCTTTCCCTCCTTCCAGTCCTGCCACCCCTCTCACTCCCTCCCCTGGTTTACCTTCTTCTCTATCCTCCTCCTCTCTAACCCCCATCTTGCCTCCATCTTCTCCCCGCCCGCCCGAGAACAGCCCCACCACCCTCTGCTCCTTTTTCCCAAGGATGGGCTCTTTTCGCCTGGGCGTCTCTGCCACTCTTCTCCCAGGACTCAAGGCCTCCAGCAGGCAGCCGCGAGCGCCTGTTGACTCTCCCGGGGACGACAGGAGCAGCTCCAGCTCCTCCCCGCCGCTGCATCACCCGCTACCCTCTTTAACCGCTCCTTCTCCCCCTCCGCGACCACCCTTGCAGGATATGAACCGGCTGGGAGGGGTGTCCAGGAGGGCACGAGTAGAGGGAGCTCAGCTCGGAGGAGATGAGTGGACGCGGCATGGCTCCTTTGTCAACAAGCCCACCAGGGGATGGCTACACTCCGACAATGTCATCAGCACCACTGGTGTTTCCTACTCTGTACGGGTACGTGAATGAAGTTTGATCATTTACCTTATTTCAGTTTATAGTGTGTATACTATACAATGCTCCAATTCCAGGGTCTCTAACAAGTTAAAACAGTAGCATTAGCATCTGTGGCTGTAGGCAAACTCCTCATGTAGGTTTTTTATGGCACCGTTATGAGTTGTCAGCAACCAGTAGCTTAATCTACCTCTGCATGTCTATTAAAATGTCACTTCAAATACGGTGGAACCTCGATTAACAAACTTAATTGGTTCCTGGAAGGGGTTTGTACATCGAAAAGTTTGTATAGTGAAGCAATATTCTCCATAAGAAACTGTAAATATGAATAAAACACTTTGAGCACAATATAAAGTGCTGTACAATACTGTTTGTCAAACAAACATAACAAGGGGGTGATGGATCAACTTTCTCTTCATCAACAAGCTGAACTCTGCTGTATGCCCTGCCCTGCCCTCACAAACGACAAGAAATCACAAAAAATCCCTAATTTTAACAACCATACTGGTACAAAAATAAAAATTCAAAAAAGTAAAATGCACCCACGGTAACATCAGCAGAGGAGCTGACAACAAAGCAGCAGACCGAGGAAAGGGAAACAAGTCTGCTCTGGCTTATTTTTCCAGAAAAGTCCGGTCTCATCACAATTAAAACTTACTGTGTATTCCTCTTAAAATATGTATTTATTTTTTAACCCCACAGAGATTCCCTCCTCTTTCCCATGCTGGTCTGTTGAGTTTTTGGGACTCTATGGAGTTAGCAAACTGGACAAAATTAGTCAAAAGGCGAAAAATCAAAGAAATAAAGGCAGACACGCTGGAGCACTGAGTAGTAACTAGTTGTGTTCTGCAATATGCAACAAGTGACATGGAGGGCTACGCCTCCCAAGAAGGCTGCGCCCAGATTTTTGCCTGAAGGCGTAGCACAAAATGAATGAATTAAGTATTGTACACCGAAACGTTTGCAAATAAAGGGGTTCGTAAATCGAGGATCCATTATTTTTTGTTATCTGGAAGGAGTTTGCAACGCCTTCGAGCCCAGATCCTTGTGTTGCGCTCAGCAAACTACAAGGGTCTGGCGAGAGTCAGGTTAGGGAAACCCTGTAAAGGGTGTTATTTCATGTCTAGAGGGCTCATTACATTTTAAAAAACGTCTTTAGAAGGTCGTAAACAGTTTTTCTTCATGCTCTAGCTATAAAAATATTTTATTTATAATTGACAATTTCTAGGTTGCGGAAATTCATGTATCATGATCACATCCAGAACAAATGTACAGTGTCAAGAGGGAAACAAACGACTCTACTTGCATCATGTTTTTTTTTTTGTATGAACTCGTCAGCGCTGTCAATGCTAACTAAGCAGTGTGCTTTGTTATTATTAGTAATACAGCATTGGTTTCATTACTCTACTTGTTAATGAATAACCATATGTTAAAGAGAGTTTTCATTTCCAATTTCTCATGCAACAATGTTAAAACGATTAAGTTAATACATCTAATGACAGCCTTTTGCCAAATATCAGCTGCAAATTTATGCCTCACCCTCTCTGCGGGCTCAGTGAAATAGTGACATATATTTCAGGCGTGTGAAATGTCCGCAAACACGCAGAAATAAGCGTTTTTAAACGTTAATTTTCGCTCAAAATATCACTTCCATGTTTTTTCAATGACATATAAAATATATGATGCAAACAAAATTTGTTGAACGCTCGCCTCTTTCCTAAACGCCGCACTGAGTTGCAGGACAGAGAGACGATCTGGAGCACCGAAACAAGCTCGCTAGTTACCATCATCTAGCCAGCTTTCTTGTTGTCGCCTGCGTTCGCTCTCCGAGCCGCAACGTTGATGATTACAATCCAAACACTGTTAGTTCCAAACGAGTTTTAGTTCGAAAGTATTTATTAGTCGCCGACGAGAAGGTATCATTTTGACGTGACTGATGTAAACAGAGGTCACCACACTGGAATTATACCTGAGGGGGCGTGACTACAGAATAAAGGTTGCCGTGCCAAATCGTAAACGTTCTTTGCATGCATGTTATATAATTTTACATTACATTTTCAATGGTGATAATGTTAGTAAATTATCTATTAAAAAAAACAAAAACAGTATGTGATACATTCAATGGGACAACATGTGAGTGTCAAAAACACAGCCAAAAGAGGTTGGTAGATGAGAATAAATCTAAAGGTAATATATTCAGTTCAGTTCAGTTTCAGTTTATTTCGAACATGCATCTGATACAATGTAATGCATCACATTTTTCCGGGTGTTTCATTACAGCACGTCCAAAAAAGAGTAGGAAGACATCAGACACGTGAACAATAACAAGATCTGATAGCTCAGTTACAGCTCATGTTATTCTATTCTGTGTTATATGTGTTTTATGTTGCACGATTGCGCCAAGTAAAATTCCTAGTTTGTGAACCCGTTCTCAAACAATGGCAATAAAACTCTTCTGATTCTGATTCTGAAAAGAAGCTGAGCTTATTTAATCCTACCCCTTTCCATACCACAACAATTTTATCCCATTTCCTTGTTGTCTGTAACAGAACAGTGAATACATAAATAATGAATAAATAATATACCATAGTAAGTAAACAAATATTAAATACATAACAATCAGTATCTCAAATATAGTGTAGAGATGGACCCAATTGCAGGAAATGTAGTCTTTATTTTCAAAGTCTTTTCGGGGTTTGCAAGGGTTTGAAAATGTTCTCTTTTTCGTCAGTTTTCCTCTTTTTTTCTCAAATGGTGCTCACATGCCTGATGATTTGAGCAATTATGCTGTGTTTATACACTCACCATATACCACCCATGTATTCTTTTACCAGTAAGAAATTATGAAAATGTAATAAAAGTCAAACTCACCATCTTTAACGCTACAAGCAATGGTTCAAGTCACATTTCAACATTCTCAACTGTTTGCTCTAAGAAAAGAGGACAATGTTGCCTCATTTTCCTCCGTTGCTCACATCCTGGTGTTTCCTTCCTGTTTCCTTTGCAGTACATGGGCTGTGTAGAGGTGCTACAATCCATGCGAGCGCTGGATTTCAACACTAGAACTCAGGTCACCAGGTGAGCTCACACACTTAAACACTGTTGCTTTCTATTTCTACTGTTGCATTCCTTGCTGCCCAGTTATTTGGCTAGACACATACCATGTAGTTTTGGTCCATTCTTTGCCGGTATTTGCATGATATGCATGTGTCTGCTGCTTTCTTGACCCTGCTTAAATTAGAACCTTCTGGAATTCCGGTGGTTTCCTACTGGTTTCTGTCCCGACAGTTGTCTGTCTTTGTGGCGCGGACGAGCACACCCCGGGCCCTGGAGACTGAATGAAATCGTTCCATCCAGACAACACCACAAGCCAATTCAGGACGATGTCTTTATATTAATGACTTGCATGTTGTAAATCTTTCAGGGAGGCTATCTCGGTGGTGTGCGAGGCTGTACCTGGAGCCAAAGGAGCCCAGCGCAGGAGAAAGGTACACAACGTGCACACTGGCACCAGCACACTCACATAAAGAACATCATTTATTTATACCGTTAAGTGGGCAACAGTGGTAAAGGCTAGCTTTCTGGATAAGAGCTAGATTTAGCATGATTGTCTGCTCCTCCACGGTCAGTTGGCGACTCAGGTCTGTATTTAGGTTGATCGTACACTCCTAGGGTCCAGCTTGCCAATATACTTGTGGCGGTGGTGGCGTGGCTAGTGGTGTGGTCAAAAATCACCTCATCATATAATTTGCATAATCGTTGATGAAAAAGGCCCAAAAAACTGTTGTACATACATTAAAAAAACAAATATGTGTTATTAGTAATGAGTAGGGATTAGGGTTGTACAATATACCGGTACTAATAAAGTACCGCGATACTAATGAACTGAAAAAGATACCGTATTTTCCGGACTATAGGGCGCACAGGATTATAAGGCGCACTGCCGATGAATGGTCTATTTTCGATCTTTTTTCATATATAAGGCGCACCGGATTATAGGGCGCATTGAAGGAGTCATATTATTTATTTATTTTTTCTAAATTGAAAACACTTCTTTGTGGTCTACATAACATGTAATGGTGGTTCTTTGGTCAAAATGTTGCATAAATTATGTTTTACTGATCATCTTCAAGCCGCTTTCTGACAGTCACTTCCAGATGCGCCGTTTTGTGGGCGGTCTTATTTAATTGGCTCACCTTCAGCAACGTCTTATCCCCGTCATCCTTGTTGTAGTGGTGTAGCGTGCAAGGACTGGAGTGGTAGAGTTGTCAAAAGATGGAGCTAACTGTTTAAATGACATTCAGACTTTAATTAAATCAATCACGGCGCAGCATCTCCTCATCCGGAAACAACAACAAGGCCGGACGGTCCCGTGAAAAACCGTCCGACCGGAACTCTCTAATAACTAAAGTTCCTTGGGTTATTAATATAAACTCACTATTCCGGTATGTTTTAGCGCTTTCATGGCGAGTTAACTGACAGATAGAAGTAAGAACTTTACACTAATTTATAATAGTTATGGCAACAGCGGAGGATGAATGTCCCATAATAAGAAGATAGAGAAAAAGAAGAAGCTTATTGACTACGGTGTACTACAAAGGCGAACGCGCGCAGTTTTTCAGGATATTTGCAGATCCCAAATACAGATCAGCAGGTACCAGAAGGTAAGAAAAGATTATTTTGCTTAATATTACCAAACAAAACGCCAGATAATATGTCTTACCTTATACACACACCATAATAATACTCGTATGTTTAATGCGCCGACAATCCATCAAGCGGTGCGGCTTCATAGCTTACCAAAGTCGTACTAAAACTTTTTGATAGATTTTTGAGCGCTGTGTGTAATGTTCTATATTTTCAATGGAACATATAAAATGTTGGTGTTGTTTACTTGAGTCATATTGCCATCATAGTGTAGTCTACACGTATCTCGTATGTTTGACTACCATCTACTGGTCACACTTATCATTACACCATGTAGCAAAATAAATTGCTTCGAGGTCGGTAAGCAAAACCAGAATTATTCCGTACATTAGGCGCACCGGGTTATAAGGCACACTGTCGAGTTTTGAGAACATTTTAAGTACGCCCTATAGTCCGGAAAATACGGCACTATACTGCCTTTGAAAAATACGGTACTTTGTAAATGTAAAGTGTATCACCGCGCACACACTCACCGAGTGCACAAGCAGAAACAGTTGAGGAGAGGAAAAGGCATTTCTACTGGTTAATAAAGAAGGTGCATGAAGCACAATATGGAAGTATTCGGGCTTCCAAACTATTAATCAAGGTGACACTTTGAACACGGAAGCGCCATGCTGCATGCAGTGCTTTAAAACATGCCCCGCCAAAGGTGGCGATTAGTATTACCACCTTTGTTTCAAGCTTAGGTAAACATTTAAATAACAAGCATTCAGACCTGCACAATGAGTTTAAAGGTAATATATTTAAATAACTAGCTCCTCTGTTGTACACATGTAGATACGTAGACGCGCACACAGCTGCTTGGCTTGATGCCAAATATTAGCGGAGTCCAATCTGCCCACGTAGCACAAACTAATGCAAGTGCCATTACTGAATTTTATAACAAATTGTTACAATTTGTGTTTATCTTTAACAATGTGTATTTTATCTGCTACATGTCTTATCTGTGTAGTTTCAGCCATGTAGTATTGTTTTAAGTATTTACTAATAATTGTATTTTTCTGAAAGCACAGAGTGGTAACAATAAATCATAAAGCATTAACTATAATGCCAGTAAAGCTTTTCTATTATATTCTAATCCTAGATTAAAGAAGGCTATATGTAAAATTAAAAATTGTAAATTGTTCTTTGAGTGCAACAAGAAAAGCCCAATGCGTTTATTGCCTTTTAATTTTAATCTTCGAAAATTGTTCTTTGAGTGCAATAAGAACCATATGTTTATTGTATCGTACGATTTTTAGTTAAAATGAAGCCAAAAATGTTTCGTTTTTTTCTTGTCCCCTTTATTTTAAAAAAGTACCTGTACCAAAATATTAGTATCGGGACAACCCTAGTAGGGATGTAAGGGTATTGTAAACATTGCGGTATTGGGGTATCAAAATCATCTCAATAATGCCATAACATAGTTGACGGTATAAAATGAAAACTATGTAGTTTTTTTCTGGCACTTATGAATTGGCAGGTCTAAAAAGTAAACCACATCCCCCACAAATTCCCTGCATAGCGCGTGTGCGAGGACAGTGTGTGGGAGGTCATAAAAGGGAAAGAAAGGATTGTTTTTTCGGACATTTCCTGAAATTTTCACAAAAATGTGTCCATAAAATTTTGAGTTATGTTGCTACCAGACAGACAAACAAACCTCTTTTGTTCGGAGCATTTCCAAGACGACAAAAAAGCTGGTCAAAATTTGCGTTGTTTTGACCCACATGTTTTTTTTTCTGTAACATTGAACCAACTCGAGGTTCAAATGGATCTGTTATCCAAGTTTTAAGTCAGAAATGCGCCGGCGGCAGTACGGACAAATACAACAGTTGGGTGACTCTACACACAGTAATATGAGAGGCTTCTTGATAAATCAGCACTTGGAAAATATATATGATGCCAGCAAGGCCGAGCATCAATTTGTGAGGTATTTACATTATTACAAGTTAAATTGTCAGTTTACTTTTGTGAGAATTAGCATTTTCAAGCCTGATGTAAATTGATGTCCACTACTGTCCACACTGTTTCCCTGCAGTTATAAGTTGAAATACACTAACGTGAACATTATTTTAGACTTGTTGCACTGATGTATACACTTGTTTGTAGTAATAAATATGATTAGAACATTTGAGCATTATGTTTGTGTTCACTTACAGTAAGTGTGTTTATCCTAAACATTCTTGCCACTTCATTTTACACACTATGACAATTTTATGTCTTTTTTGGGGCGAGGTTTTCACCACGGTAATATCGTTAATACTGTGATAATATTGTACCATGAGATTTTAATACTGTTACATCTACAGTATAGTAGTTATAATTAACATATATTTTTTCTTATCATTTTGCTCATGTGTATAATTATTATTATTGTACAAAATAACACAGGCCGTACAACAGTGGCAGCTGCTGGTCTTTCTAGTAGTGGAAGCTAATTTTCAGCTACTCTCTAAACAGAGAACAGTCTTCTAAATAGATTAAAAATATACAAAGATGCTAGATTTTACGAATAAACGTTACAAGAATTGTAAAATTCTCCAAATCAACATTGAACAACATTTCATTATTGCTGATTCGCTCATTTTGCTGTCAATCAAAAAGGGATTTAGCCTCAGACTGATCAGCATGTGACGTCCCGGCCAGCCAAGGCCAAGCCCACTTCACTACCAGAGACGCTCTGCGTCCATGGGCGGGACAACGCTGAGCACTTATGCAATGATTTTCTAGCTTGGCGGCAGTGGAATAACCCACTTTATGCTCCTCCGTTGAAGTCAATGGACGCTCGGCTTCAACGCTGTTTAGTGCACTGTGACGCTATCACAATAAATGAGAAGAAAGTCCAGTCAGTTTTCCCGCGTATCATTTAGTATTGCATTTTATTCCAACACAAGGTAATGAAAAGCACACATCTGTAATATTTGCACAAGATAGGTTGAAAAACATGGCTGTCATTATCGCTTACGGGAAGAATTGTTTTGGTTTTCATACCATTTGATTTTTCGGCGGATTGAGTTTTCACTGTATATTATTAGATACAGCACACATTTGTTTTGTCACCTTTAATACAAGCAATAATATTAATGTTTTAGATATCTTAGCATATACAGTAAAACCCCCTGCGATGAGGTGGCGACTTGTCCAGGGTTTACCCCGCCTTCCGCCCGATTGTAGCTGAGATAGGCTCCAGCGCCCCCCGCGACCCTGAAGGGAATAAGCGGTAGAAAATGGATGGATGGATATACAGTAAAACCTTTAACTAATTGGTTCTTCAACATGGTTCGCAAAATAATCGGTTCGAGCCTCGACAATAGTCCCTGTATTAGTAAAAACTGCACACTTTGAGAACACTATGATGTTTATGTATGTGTATGTATATGTATATATGTATGTATGTGTGTATGTATGTATGTGTGTGTGTGTGTATATATATATATATATATATATATATATATACATATACGTGTGTGTGTGTGTATATAAATGTGTACGTGTATATATATTTAGTAAAAACTGCACACTTTGAGAACACTATGATGTTTATATATGTATATATATATACACATATATATACATACATATATATATATATATATACATACATACATACATACATACATACATACACATATATATATATATATATATATATATATATATATACATACCTGCCAACTACTCCGGTTTTCCCGTAATTAGTACGGTTTTCATCAACCTATTCCGGGTTACGGTTGCAGTGATAAAAAATACGTTTTTTCATTAATTAAAAAAAAAAATTTTTTTTAAATGCGCGAGGCTATTTATAGCACCGCTGCCAAGCACGAGGCCATTGTTTCCAAACGAGCGAACGATCATGGAATCAGCCGGAGAAAAATCGCAAACGAGTCTTAAACCGAAAAGAAAACTGCAGTCATTCCGTGAAGAATATTCAAAAGCCTATCCGGGAATAATTATCCGTTCCAAAGAGGGTGAAAACTACGCGAATTGCACCTTGTGCAGACAAGATTTTTCAATCGGACACGGAGGAAATAGCGATGTAAAAGACCACGTTGGGACAAAAAAACACAAGTCTAATGCCGTTGCTAGCGATACAAGTGGAAAACTTTCAACGTTTTTCGGATTTTAGCCACAAAAAGGTAATGACACCAATGTTATCTATTGGAATTGTTTAGTACTGTTAAAAGTGTTTATACTATTTATGCTTTCAAGTCCAAGTTGAAGAAATCTTGTTAAATGTTGACAGCATAACTACCAAAATACAGAAGTATGTCCTTAATATTTTTGCAGTGCTATTTCTGTTGAAAAGTTAAAATGATTACATTAGAGATGTGATGTGCCACTTTTCAAGTGTCTGATGGCTTAAATTAATTTTCATTAATTTTTCATATTTTGAATTCTTTTGAAAGGCTTACAAAAAAACTACATTTGAATTGTAATTCCATGCTATTGACAGGACTATTAATTTTAATGAAGTTAGCTTACCATGTTTACAGTATGGTAATTGTGATAGAAATGTGAATTTTAGGCACAGAATATTTTTTACAATTGAACAAGGCAGTAGATTATACAAGCTTGGACAGAAAGTTAATAATAAATAATGATAAATGGGTTGTACTTGTATAGCGCTTTTCTACCTTCAAGGTACTCAAAGCGCTTTGACACTACTTCCACATTTACCCATTCACACACACATTCACACACTGATGGAGGGAGCTGCCATGCAAGGCGCTAACCAGCACCCATCAGGAGCAAGGGTGAAGTGTCTTGCTCAGGACACAACGGACATGACGAGGTTGGTACTAGGTGGGGATTGAACCAGGGACCCTCGGGTCGCGCACAGTCACTCTCCCACTGCGCCACGCCACCAATTTTTTTTTAATGGAATTGTTTAGTACTGTTTCACCATTTGTTTACTGTAAAAAGTGTTTATACTGTTTATACTTTCAATTAACAAATTGAAGTCTTGTGAAAGGTTGACAGGATAACTGGCATTAACTGTCAAAATAATTTCAAACTATTGAAGTTAGCTTACAGAATAAACATGTCAATCAACCCATATGATTTTTGCTGTAATATTTTTGTTTTGAAAAGTCACTGTGACTGATAGAAAAGTGATGGTTTTAGCAACATTTTAACCTGTCTGAATGCTAATAATCATTTTGCGTCGGGGGGCGAAGCCTGAACCCCCCCACCAGGACTTTGTCCTGGACCTACCGGGGCCTGCGGCCCCTGGACCCTGGGTACTAGGTTTTTCTGATTTCAAAAGTTGGCAGGTATGTATATATATATATATATGTATATATATATGTATGTATGTATGTATGTATGTATGTATATATCAGTGACGTGCGGTGAGGTTCATGGCTGGTAAGGCACTGACTTCATCACAGTCAGATTTACAAACATATGAACCCTAAAGAGTATCTTATTCACCATTTGATTGGCAGCAGTTAACAGGTTATGTTTAATATATATATATATATATATATATATATATATATATATATATATATATATATATATAAAACCATCATAAGGTAGTAATGGCTCAACAATCTTTTTTTATCCAAACACATCATCACAGCAAGCTTAAATGTCAACACACTTATTGGTGCGCACCAAAAACAAAAAAAGGACAATCATTTTACCTTGTCTGAGAATATTTATGGCATTGTTGAACAGTAAGGAGTTTTTGGAGTGATAAACGAGCAGTGCCTTCATGTAGTCACTGCTAGCGTTAGCACAAATTATCATTGTGAGGTGATCACTCATCGGCTTGTGTCACTGTGGTGCCTTCTCCTTTGCTGTAATAAAGGTCCGCTGTTGCATCTTTTTCGGTCTCATCACAATTAAAGACTCATGCGGAACAAAGCCCCATTTGCTGATAAAATCTTCGAACTGGTGCCAATATACTTGTGGCGGTGGTGGCGTGGCTAGTGGTGTGGTGCCGCAAGCCATAGGCTAACTTGCTAAAACGTTAGCTCAAAGCGGTTGTCTAGCAACCCGAAGCCAGAATTCAGACACAATTGTTTTTTGTAAACATTTGTTTATTGGATTTTTGACATATACAGTCCAGAATTACAATTTCACACATGTCAAATAGGGATGTCCAATAATGGCTTTTTTGCCAATATCCGATATTCCGATATTGTCCAACTCTTAATTACCGATACCGATATCAACCGGTGTCTCTAATGTCAAATGTTAATTTTTGTAGAGTTTAGACACATTTAAAGCGTTTCTGATCACACAAAGTGATCTCTAAGACAGGCTGACACAGCTCTGACCAGTGCAAGGTACGACTATCATGGCAACAAACTCGTCAGAAGTGCCGTTGGCCGTCCAAGCTCGTCGGAATGGCCACGCCTGTGTGTACAGGATGTGACGTAAGGGGCCCCGCCTCTTCAAAATGGCCGTGTCGCATGTACAGAAAGTGATGTCATCAAAAAGGCAGCCCCTGATGGCGTCAAGCAGCATGCAAAATTAATGAACAAACCGTTCTTACGCCGAGACATGGTTCACACACAGGCATATTTGGCACAATGTAAACGTTTGTAAACAGAATCGAGGTTCGGCTGTATTGACATACACTGGGTGGTTTTAAAATTGTGACAGGACGTTTCTACACTGGTTAGACATGGAGTTCGCCATGGTAGTAGAAGTGTTTTAAATGTAGAAAAATAATCGTATTATGACACCTTTTAAAGCAAGCAGCAGGGTGTGAAGTTTAACACCTGACACCCACATCTCCTGTCCTGTTGTGTTGAATGCAAATGTCACTCTCCGACTACTATGCACACCACACATATAATTATCCAGTATGCCCTGTTGCGCTGTACAATAGTCAGTGTTAAGTTGACTTAGATTGGGGGTGTAAAGGTACATGTATTTGTATTCAGATTTTTTGGTACGGAACTTTCAGTTTGGGTGTACTGCTTTCTCAATCAGTACACATTATAAATGAGAAACAAGAAGTGTGGCTTATGTCAGGCGTCTACTTGATAACCAAATGCTGTGCAGCCTTAAGCCTCATGGCCAGCGGTTGTGCCAAGAAGTGGGTAGATTTTGAAAACCCTCTTCCATCGCAAAAAATGTCCTGTTTGTGAACAACATGCCTTTTTGGTAAATGACGTAAACAGACAAGGACAATTGGATGAGATGAGAGTAGTGTGCCACTATTGTTTGGTTGAGAATGGGGACACAGCAACAATCAAACTGGAACTCTCTTTGCTGGACCTGAATAAATGAGGGTCTACAATCGACTAAAAATGACAAATCACACGATTCATATTGTTAATGTTGCACTTTGTCTGCATTGTTGCTGTCCAAAGTGCAGCCATCTTAACCCTTTGCTTGTTTTTTTTTACTGTCCCTGGCATATTCTAAAAATAAAACTAAGTTGTTGTTAATTAAATATATTATTTTTATGATATATTACACTATTTAGCTTTTAACCTAGAAAGCAAAGCTGATAAATCTAGGCCAATATAATACCATATATTTTTCATGAACTGCGTGATATTTTTGGGGGTTTTGTATTGCTTTCCTGTGTTATGTGTACTTTCCTGTCTAGCATGTTTTGTTCCACTTCCTGTTTTGGTTATGTCTTCTGTGGCTTAACCCCTGCTACTCTCCTCACCTGCCTCTGATTAGTGATCAGGAGAATCACCTACCTCTGATCACTGATCAGAGGGATGTATATGCCAGCCTCGCTTCGCAGTCGGGACTGAATTATTGCTTTGTTTGTTTCATTGACATGCTTGTGTTTATGCTTCCGGTGCACTTCCCTGCTGCACAATTTGTTTTGAGTAATTTTATACAATGCAATACATCTTAGGGTGACAACTACCGCAACCATGCGCAACCGTAACAATATTGCCCTTTCCTAACTAGAGATCAGCCGATTATCGGCGCAGATATTTGGCATTTTGATGTACCGGTATATTGGTATTGGCCTTTTTATTTTTTTATTTTTACAACTACAACATAACTACATAAGCAGATAAAATATAATTACACCTATGATACTAGTACCGTATTTTCCGGACTATAAGGCGCACTTAAAAAAAATGTTGTCTCAAAACTCGGCAGTGCGCCTTATAACCCGGTGCGCCTAATGTACGGAATAATTCTGGTTGTGCTTACCGACCTCGAAGTAGATGGCAGTCAAACATAAAAGAGATACGTGTAGACTGCACTAGGATGGCAATATGACTCAAGTAAACTACACCAATATGTTCCATTGAAAATATAGAACATTACACACGGCGCTCAAAAATCTGTGAAAATGTTTTAGTACGACTTTGGTAAGCTATGAAGCCGCACCGCTTGATGGATTGTACTGTGCTTCAACATAGGAGTATTATTATGGTGTGTGTATAAGGTAAGACATATTATATGGCGTTTTGTTTCGCAACATTATGCAAAAGCAACTTTTCTCACAAGTTTTTTACGAGTAGATCCTGAAAAATTGTGCGCGTACCCCCCTGGGGTACTGGGATCCGGTGCGCCTTATATATGAAAAAAGATTGAAAATAGACCATTCATCGGCAGTGCGCCTTTTAATCCGGTGTGCCCTATGGTTCGGAAAATACGGTAGTTAGTATTTTTTTAAATTGTGTATTAGATAGTAATAACCACTGCTCAAGCACGCGTTTGCTCTGCATTAGAAAACTGGAGCCCATTTTTTTTTATTCTTTTAAGAATAAAAATTACTCCCATTGTCAATAATTCTCTCCAAATGTTTTGATACCAGACAGGTCATTTTTTAGAGTGCTTGTGAGAATTCCTTCTGCTGTCTACTCACACAGCCACACCAGCCCACCCCTCCCTTTCTCTCTTTCTTATGTCGCCTACAGTACATCTCCTTTGCCTACCAAAACGTAATTTTTTTGTCGTGAAAACAAGTTTTTGCCCTTTTTTCCTGGGGTCTTCTTATCCTGTTTTTTTTTTTGTTTTCGCTACTGCAGCGATCGAGTCGCTTGACAGGCTGCGCCAACACTAGGAACGTGGGCTCATTAAAGGAGCACTGCGAGTTTCATGTTCCGCGATTCAATCAAATAACGCGATAGAGATGGATGGACATGAACACGACAGAAAAGATATCTCAGCCAAAAATCCCATTTTTGTGTAAATATCTGGACAAATAGGAGATTATTATATCATTAAAGAAGAGCAGGCAGCAACTTACACATTCCTATACTTTCTATAACATCCTGGAAGAAATTATGTCAGCAAGCTTTAGTGTCTCAACTATAATCTACATGAAGGAGCACAGAATAGTTTTTATATGAATGTTAAAAAAATTTGAGGGGTCCTCACGGTGACATTTTTAAATGTATTTAATCCATAAACTGCTATGAAATTGTAATAAGATGAATATATAGTTATTATGATGGAGAGACATCCCACAGTTTTCCAGTTTTCCTCAGAGATTTCCCATATTTTGAAATGTTCCTCTGACGCGCAACATCAGACACATGTAATAAATGTGTTTGTGAAATTCCCTGATGTTTGTTGCTGCTTAATAACCACAACATTAGCGCTGCATAAAACATGTTGCTACTGAGCTGACGTTTCCTTAAAAAATGAAGTTAGAAAACAACTTAAAGCCTTGTGCAGCTGTTGACTGACATATACTATTCATGTTCAAATACCTTTTACTGCAAATGAAAACTGGCTCCATATATTGGTTACTGGCCTCCTTGACTAATTGGTATCAGCCCAAAAAAAACATATCGGTCGAGCTCTCATATTCAAGCATCATATCAAAAGTGGACCTAATAGCCTTCAAATGATGTGTTTAATAGATCTGAAGTGTGAGATATTTCTCTGTATGCGTATGTATGTATGTGCGTGCTTATGTATGAATGTATGTATGTATGTACAGTGCAGGCCGAAAGTTTGGACACACCTTCTCATTTCAATGTGTTTTCTTTATTTTAATGACTATTTACATTGTAGATTGTCACTGAAGGCATCAAAACAATGACACCTGTGAAGTGAAAACCATTTCAGGTGACTACCTCTTGAAGCGCATCGAGAGAATGCCAAGAGTGTGCAAAACAGTAATCAGAGCAAAGGGTATACAGCAAAGAATATAAAACATGTTTTCAGTTATTTCACCTGTTTTTGTTAAGTACATAACTCCACATGTGTTCATTCATAGTTTTGATGCCTTCAGAAAGAAAACGCATTGAATGAGAAGGTGTGTCCAAACTTTGGGCCTGTACTGTATGTGCGTATGTATGCATGGATGTACATGTATGCATGTATAAATGTACGTCTGTGTGTATGTTCTTTGCCTTACTCTACTGAAAATGACCCGAATCGTGACCTCAGAACCGAGGTACGTACAGACCTGTGATCGTAGCGTACCATTACAACTAGTGGTTGGGGTAGTGTGGTGGGTTTGTGTGGAAGAAGACTAGAGATGCGCTTTAACAGCCGCCTGCGCTCATTATTGCCTTAAAACTAAAAGACAGGTGGCGGTGTTCACTGGCCTGGTGCCACGACACTGTTTGACCAAGGAATGTCCTGCATGGAGTAGAACATGGCAGACACAACACTATTACATTGTGAAGCTGGCTTAAAAGCCTTGAATTATTCTAATGTATGGTTATTCTAGCCTATGTGGGTATTGTTCTTACAAACATACTAGCTAAAGTATATGAACGAAAACCACAAGCCGAGGAGCAGGCTGACAAAATGTTGTGTGAGTGTGATGTTCTTGGCCCGGACTTTGTGGATCGCTCCATCAACAGTTGGCCTTGCACAGCAGACAGGATCACTTTCACAATTGCAGCTGTTCTCCTTAGCACCGCCCACCCCACTCCCAGTCACGAGCTTTTGACACACACAGAAACTTGTCAACAATTAAAAAAAATCCTAACCCTTATTTACCTCGCCAAATTGTTTTGTTTACTCTTTCAGCCTTCCTCACGCTGCCTCACGTCTATTCTGGGCAAAAGTAACCTGCAGTTTGCTGGCATGACAATCAGCCTTACCATCTCCACCAGCAGCCTCAACCTGCTGGCGTCCGACTGCAAACAGGTGGGGGCCTGCTTACACACACACACACACACACACACACACACACACACACACACACTGCAGTATTGTTTGTGCCATACTAACAATATGTCCTTATTACCGTAACAATCCAAATAACATTCAGCAGTAGTCATAGCTAAAACTCATAGAGCGTTGTACACAAGCATTGAACTCAAGTGGGTGTTGCATAACTTCCCAGGCAAACACTCAAATTATGGCAGAGTAGCAACATTTAGCATCTTCAGGTCAAATTCCAGAAAGAAACGCCCACATAGGGATGTAACATGGTTATGCATCTGCGGTCAAGTACACTAAATGTTAATATAAAGCTTCTTAACATTTTACAGTCATAGAAAAAATAGGAGACCTTTTTCCACCGCAATAACTTTTTCCAATTTACCCAGGTAAATTGAGTACTCCCCTGCGTCTCAACCACTTTGAACGCTGATTGAATGAACACATTTGAGGTGTTTCCAAAACTTTGCATTCAATGTTTCACCCGCCATTACTGTAGGCGAGGACAACTTTTTTATGTCTTATTTATTGTGTATTTATAATACAACATACTTGACAATGGAGAGAAAGATGCACGAAAGTAACGATTTGGGGGAACTTTTGTGTGCTGAATATCGATGATTAGTGGGATTATCTTGGAGTGTTTACACCTAGCCGTAGCTGTCCATTAACTTCAGTTCAGGGTAGTTTAAACAAATCAGGCTGATGGCGTAAGGATGAGTGGTATCATACATTTCTACACAGATACCATGTAAGAAAACAAGACAATATTTGTTCGTATTTATTTTACGAAAGTGTAAAGAAATACAAAGCAAAAATATAAAACGATATTGTTTGAAAACAAAGTGAAACAAACGTTATATAACAAATACAGGCTCTTGTCCACAGTGTCCAACAGTCAGAAAGTTGTTCATCAGTGAATGATGAATTCATGAGTGTTAAGTGATTCCTTATGATTCATTTCACCTGTAGATAACAATATATAAATAATAATAGTCAGTGATTATCTCACGGCGACAACATAAATACATCAGATTTAGCGTTAGCATGTTAGCATTAGCATTTAGTTCACTCCGGTTAAGACAAATAACTACACAAATGGCGTGTCACTGACTACCGTATTTCCCGGTCTGCAGGACGTATCGGTATATAAACCGCACCCACTAAATTTTAGAAGAAAAATGTTTATGTATATACATATATATATATACATACAGTATATATGTATGTATATATATATATGTATGTATGTATGTATATGTATATATATATATATATATATATATATATATATATATATATATATATATATATATATATATATACATATGTATATATATATATATATATACATATGTATATATATATATATATATATACACATATGTATGTATATATATATATATATATACATATGTATGTATATATATATATATATATATATATGTATGTATATATATGTATACATATGTATATGTATATATATATATATATATATATGTATGTATATATATATATATATATATACATATGTATATATATATATATATATATATATATATATATATTCGCCGCATTGAAAGATTTTGTAAATGTTTATTTACGTACCTTAATTGTTTCCAAACGGGGCCCGTAACACGGCAGTAAAACGGCTGATCAAACAAAACAGAAAAGTAATTGATGTCTTTACTCATGCTTTATGAGATGAGTAAGATTGTGTCTTTTTATTAATTAACATTCAAGATGTTTCTTCCTTCTTCTACCTTGTACTTTGTAAACACTTTAAGTTTGAACAGTTTCCTAAAATATATTATTTTAGTACAGTACATAGTTTTTTTTCTTTGCTTAATCCAATTTATAATTTAGCTGTTAACGAAAACAAATCCATAGATTAGCCGCACCTTTGTATAAGCCGCAGGGTTCAATGCTTAAGAAAAAGTAGCGGCTTATAGCTCGTAAACTACAGTACTTAAAGAGCATGTAACAAAGTAAATAGTTACACTCGTCCTTAATTTCACATTTCTCTTCAAACTAAACCCAGTGAGCAGCTCAAGCCACTTCAAAGTCCGGCTGTAAATACGTTTAAAAGAATATGTCCACTTCTCGTAGCTTCGCGTATTGAAATTATATTTGTAAAGGGATAAGCAACAGCATTAAACTACACACTAGTTAATTACACAATTTGTCCTCGCACACTGTAATAGTGGATGAAATCTAGAACACAAAGTTTTAGTAAGGAGCGGTGTGACTCGGTTGGTAGAGCGGCCGTGCCAGCAACTTGAGGGTTGCAGGTTCGATCCCCACTGTGAACCCACACCAAACAAGAATGACAAACACATTTCGGGAGAACATCCGCACCGTAACACAACATAAACACAACAGAACAAATACCCAGAACCCCTTGCAGCACTAACTCTTTCGGGACGCTACAATGTACACCCCCCCCCCCCCACCTCAACCCCGCCCCACCAACCCCGACCACCTCAACCTCCTCATGCTCTTTCAGGGAGAGCATGTCCCAAATTCCAAGCTGCTGTTTTGAGGCATGTTAAAAAAATAATGCACTTTGTGACTTCAATAATAAATATGGCAGTGCCATGTTGGCATTTTTTTACATAACTTGAGTTGATTTATTTTGGAAAACCTTGTTACATTGGTTAATGCATCCAGCAGGGCATCACAACAAAATTAGGCATAATAGTGTGGTAATTCCACGACTGTATATATCGGTATCGGTTGATATCGGTAATTAAGAGTTGGACAATATCGGAATATCTGATATCGGCAAAACAGCCATAATTGAACATCTCTAGTAACAACTTGAAGTCATTAATAAAGATTCAAAAACAATTACAAATAAAAAATTCAAAAAATAAATAATTAACTAAAAGCTTACTTTTTTATATTTGCATAGTATGTATATATTATTGATTTTGTATATACAATTTTTTATATATATCTAGAAAGTGTGGTCCTAAAGAGGGAGGCATTTTTTGGAGGTCTCAAGAAGGTAACATATACAAGAATGCATGCACGGTTCGCGTTTGTTAAAGTACTTTTTTTACGCCATTGCAAATTTGCGCTGCTTTAAAAGGTACTTGTATTGGTGTAGACCAGTGGTTCTTAACCTGGGTTTGATCGAACCCTAGGGGTTTGGTGAGTCTGCCTCAGGGGTTCGGCTGAGCCTCCGCCACGGAGGTAGAGAGACATCCGACTTATCATGTAAATAAAAACTTCTCCCTATCAGCGTATTATGGATACCCCCAAACAATGTTCCCTCTAATTTTCCATCTGATTTGCAGGTTTTTTGATTGATTGAAACTTTTACTAGCAGATTGCAAAGGAAGAGAATACACAGTACAGTTTACCCAGTACAGTACATATTCTGTACAATTGACCACTAAATGGTAGCACCCGAATACGTTTTTCAACTTGTTTAAGTCGGGGTCCACATTAATCAATTCATGGTAATGTGTGTAAGGTGGGTAATTTGTTGTGAGTTCATGCACTGTGTTGGTTTTGTTCTTTGAACAAGGTAATGTTCATGCACGGTTCATTTTGTGCACCAGTAAAAAAACATACAACTTTTTCTTGAATTTGAAAAATATATATATATATATATATATATATTTTTTTTTTCACTAAAGAAGGGTTCGGTGAATGCGCATATGAAACCGGTGGGGTTCGGTACGTCCAACAAGGTTAAGAACCACTGGTGTAGACAAAGTTTAGCTGACTGACGTTGGCTAAAATGATAGTAGAAGTTATTTTTCACACAACTTCGTCTCACTCTTGTTTTGCTAGCTAGCAAGGTAGAAGCTAACAGTACTATTACCGAGGCTGTGTGTGCATCTTCCCTCCAGACGTCCGACATCATGTCTCCGCTTTAAATGCTCGCGTATCATTAAACAAGGCCCGCTTTGCAAAATTAGCAAGGTATTAATGTTTTTAACAAAAATAAGAGGAAATATCCTCACACATTGCATGTTATCACTGGCGATGTTTTTGCGACTGACACACTTCCGGCCGGAGAAACACGACTATTGTCGATAATTTTATGTCGACTAATCGTTGCACCCCTAATGAACAGTCCAGCTATTTGTTTTTCTTATTCATTCAATATTTTAGTTCGTAACCGTGCTATAAGGGTTTTTTTCCCCAATTTTATGTTAATTCCTGTAAATCCTCCTTTACTTTGCAACCCTGTTTTTATGTCTCTTTAGACAGTAGGAAATATCAGTGCAACATGTGCTTTTTTTAAACACAAACAGGCCGTGCAGCTTGTAGTCATTCACAAACAAAGCTTCAGGCTAAACACTGAGAGCAGAGAGAATTGTCAAGTGTTAATGCCGGTATTGATCCGTCATCCATTATGTTTGTAACACTTCAAAAGATGCTCCACGCGTCCTCTTTAGTGTTCTGTCGCTGCTGCAGTTGTTGGCACTCACTGAGGGAAAAACCAAGCACTCTTCCTGGTAGTAATGAGTCCACATTTGTCTCCCCATTCACATGCTCTCATCTCCCTTCCCACATGCCATCCATGTCTCTCCTCCTCCTCATCCTTCTTTTCCTCCGCAGATAATCGCCAATCATCACATGCAGTCCATCTCCTTTGCCTCTGGAGGAGACCCAGTGAGTCACCCGAGCCCCTCTCTCGCTCTTTCTCTCTCTCTCTCGCTGGCCTTTTTCCATCTTTCTCCAGCCTGCTTAGCCGTCCTGCCTTCCTGCCTTCTGTCATCTTTTATTCCAATGATTACCGCTCACTCCAACTTGATCTTATTATTACCCCTTGTTATCTCTCTTTCAGCTCTGTGTATGTTTCTCTAACTTTGTGTTACGACTAGAGGATTGCAGCTTTGTCTTTCTTCTTATTGACCTTTCTGTCACAAACCTACACTTGACTTCTTCCTCCTGTATTGACGTTTCTCCCCTAACCGTCTCCCCTTGTTTCCCACAGGACACGGCTGAGTACGTAGCATATGTGGCCAAAGACCCTGTCAACCAGAGAGGTGAGCAGAACAAAAGTCTTCTCTTCATTCTCATAGCAAAGCATTGCCCGTTCAGCAAACCTTGAAAATAACTCCTTTTACTGAATAAATTGTTCTATTACAATTAATCCTGTTAAATGTATTTAATTAAGTAATTACCTTGTGAATGTAACCCACACAGTTAAACATTACAGAGCAAAGTCGATTGAATTGGAAAAAAGTGATTACAATTATTTTGAGCTAACATACAGTATGGCACTTCAGTAATTCCCAACCACTGTACTGCAGCACATTAGTGTTGTTAGTTATTTTTTAAATGACAATATACATTTAATGTCAATATATTCAAAGCACATTTAAAATACTGTATTTTTTAGACTATAAGTTGCACCAGAATTGCAAGGCGCACTGCAGATGAGTGGGTCTTTTCAGGTCTATTTTCATACACACGACTTACACGACTTAAGGCGCAAAAAAAATTATGTTGTTTTTTTTTCTACATTAAAGATAATTTATTGTTTCCTACGTAACATGTAATGGTGGTTCTTTGTTAAGCATTTTGCATAGATTATGTTTTGCAGACCGTATTCTGACCGACTCTTCAGGACATGCCGTTTTGTCTTATTTACATGCCTCCACTTCGACAGGGTCTCATTCCCCATCATCTTTGTTGTACCGGTAGTTTTTAACGCTTCCATAGCGAGTCTACTGACAGATATAAGTTCAAACTGTATGCTACTTTGTATTAGAAATGGCAATAGTGGAAGATAAATGCCCCACAACAAGAGGATAGGAGTTTATTGACTAAGGTGTGGACTACAATGGCGCACACATGCAAATTTCCCAGGGTTTATGCAGATCCTAAATAGCAGGTACCAAAAGGTAAACAAAAGTTGATTTTGTGTAATATTGCAAAACAAAATGCCAGATAATGTCTCCTAATAGGTGCCATTTTTGGGTCCTTATACATGCACCATAATAATACCCGTATGTTGAATCACAGTATGTCTGACTACAGTAGCTTTTAATACACCGAAAATCAAAGTCGACTCGTACTAAAACATTCTGAGAGATTTGTTAGCGCCGCATGTAATATTATATGTTCGGAATGAAACTTAACAGTTTTGGTCTCACCGGTGCTTGCTAGTCATTTATTGAACACGCTTTATTGAACCTGCAGTCCACACTTATCTTTTATGTGCGACTGTCATCTGCTGGTCACACTTATCATTACACCATGTACCATATAAAATTGGTTCGAGGTCAGCACAACCAGATATGATTCATACACAAGGCGCACCGGGTAATAAGGCGCACTGTTGATTCTTGAGAAAATGTAAAGATTTTAGGTGCCCATATAGTCCGAAAATTACAGAACTGTAAATATATTCAATAAAATAACACAATTAAAAACTAAATAACAAGGACTATTATCAAGCACAACTCAGTGTGACCCAAAGGACCGCAATGTGTCTGTAGCATTGGGTTTATATTAGATATTACACATTGTTTCATTTGCATGATTGGCCGTAATGCAAAACTCAGTGTTAATATATGTATGGGCATAGGCTCCTTGGTTTGTGACATTAAAATGTTCAAATGTATCTCATGTTTGTAAGCCTTATTCAACAACAAAAGATGAACTTATTGATTTACAGATAAGCTACACAGACAGTGCCATCATAATGTGCGAGGGAGGGCCAAATCTAAACAAATAGAATTAAAAGGCATAACACATCTTTCTGCGGCGGTCCAAACTGATTCTAACTAAAACCAGTTGAGACTGATTCAACAGCTCCTCTGCTGGTTGCAGCCAAGTACAGTACTTCGATTCATGAACCCCTCTGTTTGCAGACTTTTCGGTTTGCCAACTATTAGTTCAAACCGAGTATGCCTTTGTATGCGAACGCTTCAGTCATTTATTTTGTGTCCCGCTGGCAGCCATTCTATTTTGTGCTTGCTCGTACTGAAGAGATTGAGGAAGCCGGTTTCTTACCACAGCAAGTTTTTAATTGTGATGAGATCAGACTTTTCCAGAAACAGATTCCATTCGCCACACTGAGCTCTTGTTTCTCCCTGTCTGCTCTTTTTTCTCTCTTCTCTCATCAGCTGCTCCTTTGCCGATGACATTAAAGTAGATTTTACCCTTTTAAATGTTTATTATTGTAGCGATATGGTTTTTAAAGTTAAGGATTTTTGTGATTTTTGATCGTTTGTCAGGGCACCAAAAGGACTTCTGTGTGAGTACGCGTGTTGGCAGAACAGCGCATGCGGAAGACAGTTTAGCTTGTTGTTGTTGATGTTTTGGCGTGTTATTGAATAGATAGTTGATCAATCACCTCCTTGTTATGTTTTTTTGATATACAGTATTGTATAGCACATTATATCATGTTCAAAGTGTATACATCTTCACAAAAATGTGGATTTTTGTCAAGGCTGTAACCCATTATTCATATTTACCTTGTTTTCTTTTGGAGAAATCTTGCTTCACTTAACACATTTTTCTATTTACCCTGTTCAAGAACCAATTAAGTTCGTATATCGAAGTTCCACTGGTGTACTTTTGCCTCAGTCACTTCAAGACCAAAGCTAAACCAACAGTCAGCTCCTCGTAATGGACACAATTCTTAAAAATAAATGGATTATTCAGTCCATTCTAACACAATCACTACGTTTACATGCACACAATATTCCTGTATTTATTTTAGTTGTGTAAATATTCCGAAAACTTGCATCTTTTTGCAATAGGCATATTCTTGTTCACATGTCAGCATATTGCGATTATCGTTGGTAATAATGTTTCGACGTCGAAACAAACAAAAAAGATAGAGCTTAAAGACAAAGTGCTTGCCTTTTGCCAACATTTTGTTGCCTAGGCGCCTGCAATTATGTGTTGCCATGGTTCAAGTTAATACAAACCTGGAAGTTATCTAAGTTATTATTGTGTTACCTTCTCTGTCGTGGCATCGTAGGCTATGTCATCTCTCAGCTGGTTTAAAGTAGTTTCCAAAAGCTGCTTCCTTAAGTTTTTTCAGATCGTAGTAAACATATTAGTGATCTGGTAGTTACGCCTCATCAGTATATGCCATAATACTTAAAGGAGCCATATGTAAAAATCTGGCCAGAAATGTGTTTGCAATCACGGTCAAAACTCTGTAGTCCCCTCCCCCTCTCCCTGACTGAGGTTGCCAGATACGCACCCGAATCCAGCTCGATCGACTGAGCTGCTCCAAGGAACTTCAAACTTCCTTTGCCTCTTACTT
Source organism: Nerophis lumbriciformis (assembly GCF_033978685.3). NCBI lineage: Eukaryota > Metazoa > Chordata > Actinopteri > Syngnathiformes > Syngnathidae > Nerophis > Nerophis lumbriciformis. Next base: position 24,625,855 of record NC_084568.2, on the reverse strand, counting down.
GGGGTTGAGGTGCTTGGACCCTAATAGCTGAATAGATAGGCGTTTTGTCAGTAACAAATCTCTAACCAACACATTTTACACAAAAATTAGGCTATATTCAGGAAGAAGTACGTCATGCCTGCGTACAGTATCACAACAAATGGCAATCATATGGTTATTGTCGATACTATCAGAAAACAAAGACTAAAACGAACTACAACCAACGCTAGCAATGGTTATACTGGTGAAAATAAGTAGAGCATGCTGAGCAGCGTAATGTACGCCCAAAACTAAAGAGGAGACATTTTACCAAGGTTTGCCTATAGGCTACTGTTTCAAACGTTTTAGACTGCCATATAACTTGGTACATGTAGTCCACAATATGCAAACACGAATGAGGAATTATTTTATCATGTGATTTGGCTGTCTCTATACGTTTCACATTGCCACGACAGCTGTCATGGCAATGTGGCAAGTTTGGCGTCAGATGAAAAAATCTTCTCCGCCTTCATCGTCTCCATCTTTCAAAGGCATCCCCGATACAAATCCTTGTTTTGTTTCTGTCTTTGTCATGAATACGTTGAGAATCGTAACAAGGCCTTTTAGATTTACTAAGGTCTGACATGTTTAGTAACTTTACCAGTGGCAGTGGCTAGACAAAGATGGTGGTGTGTAACTGACAACCTGATGTAACACACTCACAGACTTTCTAATTGGTTAAAACGGTGGAGGGCGGACATCGAAATGAAAACAATAACAAGATTTCGGGGCTGGAAATCTAATTTTGAAATGAGCATATCCCGACTGAACTACTGCTATCAGTTATAGAGGTATTCGAAAATAACATGATTTATTAATGCCTTTTGACATATCAGGGCCATTTAATTATGATTTGACATGCAATTTTTACATATGTCTCCTTTAAGTCTTCAAGGATATCTGTCAATATATCTGTTTCATTCTCACCCCAAAATTTTTAACATTTACCCTTTGACACCAATGCTAACACATCTACACAAATCCCATAATCCTTTGCAATCTGAGTAGTAAGCATGCACATTAACTACATGCTATGCATCACAATTGTGTTTTTAAAGGGAACTGCACTTTTTTAAATGAAGAATGACTCATAATCTTCGCATAGAAAAGTGGGGTGCAACCAAGCGTCGTCTTGTCGTTCTCGCCATTCCGGGGTCTAAATTGTCTGTAAAAGTCTACCAACTTGTCGGTATACGTCCTCGTCCTTCTACTATCCAGGTGAGAGGCATGATTTATGATCTACAATAAAGTTTGACGTGCAATGAAACGAGGAAGCAGCTGATCAGTCGATCATATCAACATTGGCACACAAGCTCGTGTTCACGGCGCCGCTATAAATACTTTGTCTGCGTTAGCGCTTATAATAACAATATCACTAATACTTGGTTAATATTCAAGTCACAAAATGTAAATATATATTGTTGGCGGTTTTTGGATGTTTTTTTATTGGGTTTTACGGCCGGAATAGAGGACCTCCCATTGGCTCAGCTGTAAGCGGACTTTTATTTATGCCTATTTTTGAGTTAAAATACTTTCTTTTTCTTTTTTTTTAAATACATCCGCCGTCATGTTTTCTTAATAATGATTGTAAACGATAGGCAACATTTAAAAAAAAAAAGTGCAGTTCCCCTTTAATATTACTACAGAATTAACACGATACCGATTCATACAGGAAAATAAATAAATGAAGTGACTGGAGCAACCACAGAAGCAAATAGACCTGGGACCTCATGTATTAAGAGTTGTGTGGATTTCATACTAAGAATGGTGTACGCTGAAATCCAGAAAACATCGTACACAAAAACAGTTTCAGATGTATTAAAGTGTGTGCACGCATGAATCCAAGCACTTTTCTTTTTTACATCCCAATTAACATGGAATTGAGCGCACATGTTGGATTGTAGCTGGCCACTCGATGTCCTCGCCCCCATTGAAATACACAAATTATACTTGAATTAGACATGCGCCTGAGATTCCACACTCTGCACAATCAGAATTCACCGACAAGGAGTAGGAGGGGATTCTTGCTGAAATGAAGGTGCGCCAAAATATATTTTTTTGCACGCTATCCTCAGGCGTTTTTTATCAAACTAAAGACGGTTGAGTGGGATAAAGTGTGCTAAGCTGTCAATGCTGTGAAGTCAGAGAACCCCACCAAGGAATAAATAAGTGGTACTACATCAGAAAGAAGGTGAAGAAGAAGATGGGTGTAGCCAAAAGAGGCAAGAGGGCCAGTGATAAAGTAGTGTTCACCCTGTTTGAAAAGATAGTCACTGCAATGGTATGTAAAACTTAAGGAAAGGTATGAGCACATGTGGGTGACTCTGATTACCCCCAGTATAAATATAATGTGTGTAATTTACAACAAAATGTGTTTATACAGTAGCCTGCTCACAGACAGATTAGAAATTATGTAATATTTGGTTTGAAATCTTTTGCATTTATACAATCCAGCATATCAAAAAGGATACTAAAGACTTTGACTCATATTTGATTACACAATTCATTATTACAACCCAGGAGAGCTACTTGCAGTAGCAGCCACGTGACACAAAGTCTGGCCATTGCTCCGCAACTACTAATGTGCCACAACTACCGGCTGCTGCAGCTGTCTGCCCAACTTGCCGAGCTGTGCTGGAGTCACAGGAACACATTGTGACAGAAATAGGTGGCACAATGATCACCTAGATCAGGGGTGCTCATTACGTCGATCGCGAGCTACCGGTTGATCTCGGAGGGTGTGTCAGTCGATCACCAGCCAGGCATTAAAAAAATAGTCCTAAAAATGAGCGATCATAAATCTTCACTATGACGTCACTTTCGTCACTTGATTGACATTCACGGCACCCGAGGGTCTTCTGAGATGACGCTGGCTGCTGCCAGCTCATTAAAATTACCGACTGGAAGGCGAGAAACACTTTATTTCAACAGACTCTGGCGCCGTACCTGTTGTCAAAACTCCAAACAGTTGCACAGTTGCGCTAACAAAACAAGAGTCTCAGAAAGCTGGCGTGCACAAGCTAGCAAGCTACGGAGTTTGCCGACAATTTATTTCTTGTAAAGTGTATACAAAGGAGTACAGAAGCTGGACAAATAAGATGCCAAAAACCAACCACTTTCATGTGGTATTGGACAGAAAGGAGGACTTTTTTCTCCTCCATTCGAAAATGCGGACGTTTTTAGCACCACTGTCTGATTCCAATCAATGCAAGTCATCAGAATCAGGTAATACACCAACTTATATTCTTGTCTTCATGAAAGAAAGGAATCTATATGTGTTAAACATGCCTGTATTATCTTTAAACACCTTAACGTGTTAACAATATTAACTATATGTGTTAAACATGCTTGCATTATCTTTAAACACCTTTAACTTATTAACAATATTAACTATATGTGTTAAACATGCTTGTATTATCATTAAACACCTTTAACTTGTTAACAATATTAACTATATGTGTTAAACATGCTTGTATTATCTTTAAACACCTTTAACTTATTAATAATATTAACTATATGTATTAAACATGCTTGTATTAACATTAAACACCTTTAACTTGTTAACAATATTAACTATATGTATTAAACATACTTGTATTATCATTAAACACGTTTAATTTATTAACAATATTAACTATATGTATTAAACATTCTTGTATTATCATTAAACACCTTTAATTTATTAACAATATTAACTATGTGTTAAACATGATTGCATTATCATTAAACACCTTTCATTTATTAACAATATTAACTATATGTGTTAAACATGCTTGCATTATCATTAAACACCTTTAACTTATTAACAAAAACATATATTTCATAAATAAGTAAATACAAATTATATATATGAATGAGGTAGATCCCCACGACTTGATCAATTGAAAAGTAGCTCGCCTGCAGAAAAAGTGTGAGCACCCCTGACCTAGATAAATTAATAGACACCATCACAAATATAAGTATAAATATGAAGCATTAAATGCATTAGAGAAAAAGTAAATTTTCTGTCCTTGCCTCGATCTTTTTATGTTGTTAAACGACCACCTCTGTGTGATGCCAAAGTATCCACAGCATGTAGAAATTTGCTTACGTAAAGCAAGAGTTTGGCGTGAGGCACTGCACAGTTCCATGTTCAGGTCACTCTTGATACATCTCAGCTTGCCCTGAAAAAGCGTACAGCAGGTTTTTGTGCGGACGCTCACTTAATACATGAGGCACCCATATCTTTTGTTTCCATTTAGTCATCACCTTTTGCACTGCTCAGGAACTCATTCACAACATCAGTCAAAAACTCCACACTTTAATACATTCCAGGGATGGTTTATGCAGTTATGTGCTGCTGTTTTGGTTGGCAAGGGCATTTCTATGTGCTGAATGTTCTAAATGTAAAGCAAGCATCTGTATAATTAAGAGAGGTGGTCCGAGGATCAGCTAATATTTGAAGAAATACACACCTCTGTTACTGTATGGCCTTAACAGTACTAAAAAGGTGGGAAAATGCCAGATCTCTTTTGGTCCATCCATTCTGTGTCAATGGTGTTCAAACATGACAGTGACAAGGGGGAAAATGCTGGCCTTTTCGGGATGCTTATAATGGGTTTGTTTTCTGCCTGTGTGTCTTTGAAAGTTCTTTAATAGAGAGATAGTACTTTATTGATTCCTTCAGGAGAGTTCCCTCAGGAAAATTTAAATTCCAGCAGCAGTGTACAGAATTGAGATCGAATTTAAAAAGTAAATAAATAATGGGGGTATAAATGGAAATAAAATAGAAAATATAACAATAAGTATAACAATAAAAAGCAACAATAACAATACAAATATAACAGTAAAAATAAGAATATAACAAGAGAAACTAGGCAGTAGTGATCATGTTATGAAAATGTATTGCACTGTTATTGCACTGTTAATTAATGTGCATATATGTACAAATCTGTTTCCTTCCTCTATTGCAGCATGTCATATTCTGGAATGTTCTGAGGGTTTAGCCCAGGAAGTCATCAGCACCATCGGCCAGGCCTTTGAACTGCGTTTCAAACAGTACCTAAAGAACCCGCCCAAACTGGTCACGCCTCATGACAGGTAAATGCTACATCCTCTATTCTTTTCAAAAATGATGACACTGAATCACAGCAAATGACCACACATTATTGTAATAAATTAATGATTTATCAGTAATACATTTGGAGAAGGAGTAGGATCAACGCTACTTAACTAATATAGAAAACAGATAAACCAATACCATATTTGCTCACATTAAATGAGCTACTCTTTGTATGGACTTTGTATGGAGCTTTTTCTTCTATCCAACACTGTCCAGAATGGCTCCATTTGATGGCTCTGCATGGGAGGAAGAGGATGACGAGGCTGTTCCCCTGCCTGATGTCCCTTACTACAATAATTTTCCTGGTAAACAACCTCCCGCTGGTGGTCTGGTTGACATGAGAACACGTCCAGGAGCCACGCTGGTGAGACACACGGACACATGCATCACTCACGCATTAAACACAGAACCCCTGTGATCCTGCGTTTAGGAGATAAGAGCATATTTAATTGTATAGCAACTGCTGAGGCTCTGTTTGATATCAGTGCAACCATGAGGGGCTTTTTAACTGGCCAGAGAAAGCCCTACAGCAGAGCAGATGTAAACATTGTACACATACAGTACAGCAGGCTCTTTTTACAGTGGCACATGCTTAAGTTAATCCTGTTTATGTTGACAATCCGTTAGTGGCAACCAACTCAAGTCCTGGTCCTGCGGGTTTTTATCAATATTTAAAAGTGTCCACTTAGATTGAAGTAAATGGTTGATCACTTAAGTGGAGATAATATTTAAGAGGCAAGGGTTAATTTTTATGAAAAGTGGGTCGATTTATGTTGACATGTGTCATCATTGTTACTAAGCAGTTTGAGCGGCATCAACAACATACTGTCTAGTTACCGTACATTAAACATTCCCTCCAGGGTTTCACAGGCTTTTTTGTGGTTGTTGTAGTCTAAAATGCCTGAATTTGCAGCAGGTTTTTTAGAAAGTGTAGGAAACCCATGTCAACAAACTACCATAGGTTAAAAAGTCTTTAATTATCACCAATGCTCCTTATGTCTCTGGACAAAGTCGCAAGGCAATGTGACTATTATAATAGTCACTATTATAGTCACTATTATTATTATATTATATTATTATTATTATTATTATATTATTATTATATTTATTATTATTATATTATATTTATTATTATATTATATATTATATTATATATATATATATATATTATATATATATATATATATATATATATATATATATATTATATATATATATATATATATATATATTATATATATATTATATTATATATATATATTATATTATATTATATATTATTATATATTATTATATTATTTATTATTATATTTGTTATTATTATATTTATTATTATTATATTATGTTATTATATTATACTTATTATTATAGTCACTATTATAATAGTCACTATTATTATATATAATAGTGACTATTTTTGGTTTGGGTTACGTCGACAACCGCGTCTGAGAGATGGGTTTTTCTGTGTTCATCATTTCTTGATGTCTGTTGTGTTTGCAGCCTTACGGACAGCCGGGTCAGAATGACATTCACAAGCAGCCTCTGCCGCCTCTGCCAGGTGAGCAGCAGACGGGACAAGTCAAGGTTATCGTTCAAGCTTAGAACAAAAAGGATTAAATGTTTAATTTTGGCATTAGCCCCTTGTTTTTCTCACTTAAGTCATCCCATGCAGTACTATGTTTTTTTTTCTCTGGGTTAAAATGTATGCGTATTGGAAATGAAAGTAAAAATACGCCTTGTGTTTTGTTTGTAGTAGGTGCCAAGGAAGGAGGACGAGAGCTGTTTGATGACCCCTCCTACGTCAATGTGGATAAGCCCCGCCCCCCGGTCGCTGCAAATGGAAACGCTCACAGAGATGCGTTTGACATGAGTGAGTTCCGGTTCCTTTCAGTAAAGCAGCACTAGAAGGTTGTAATACCATTTGCCCGATTGAGATATCTTAAAGGGGAACTGTACTTTTTTGAGAATTTTGCCTAATATTCACAATCCTTATGAGAGACAAGAACACAAGTTTTTTTGTTTTTTTTTAGAATTTTGAAGATGATAAAAAAACGCTTGAAAGATGCGGCGAATAAGAGTCACCGTTGTAGCCTTCAAAGCCCTTTAAAACAACTTCAAAACCCTCCATCAACGTTTTACATACACACTGCAAGTATATAATATAATGTAGTAACATCCATCCATCCATCCATCCATCCATCTTCTTCCGCTTATCCGAGGTCGGGTCGCGGGGGCAGCAGCTTAAGCAGGGATGCCCAGACTTCCCTCTCCCCAGCCACTTCATCCAGCTCCTCCCGGGGGATCCCGAGGCGTTCCCAGGCCAGCCGGGAGAGATAGTCTTCCCAGCGTGTCCTGGGTCTTCCCCGTGGCCTCCTACCGGTCGGACGTGCCCGAAACACCTTCCTAGGGAGGCTTTCGGGTGGCATCCTGACCAGATGCCCGAACCACCTCATCTGGCTCCTCTCGATGTGGAGGAGCAGCGGCTTTACTTTGAGCTCCCCCCGAATGACAGAGCTTCTCACCCTATCTCTAAGGGAGAGCCCCGCCACTCGGCGGAGGAAACTCATTTCGGCCGCTTGTACCCGTGATCTTGTCCTTTCGGTCATGACCCAAAGCTCATGACCATAGGTGAGGATGGGAACGTAGATCGACCGGTAAATCGAGAGCTTTGCCTTCCGGCTCAGCTCCTTCTTCACCACAACGGATCGATACAGCGTCCGCATTACTGAAGACGCCGCACCGATCCGCCTGTCGATCTCACGATCCACTCTTTCCCCACTCGTGAACAAGACTCCGAGGTACTTGAACTCCTCCACTTGGGGCAAGATCTCCTCCCCAACCGGGAGATGGCACTCCACCCTTTTCTGGGAGAGAACCATGGACTCGGACTTGGAGGTGCTGATTCCCATCCCAGTCGCTTCACACTCGGCTGCGAACCGATCCAGTGAGAGCTGAAGATCTTGGCCGGAGGAAGCCATCAGGACCACATCATCTGCAAATAGCAGAGACCTAATCCTGCAGCCACCAAACCAGATACCCTCAACGCCCTGACTGCGCCTAGAAATTCTGTCCATAAAGGTTATGAACAGAATCGGTGACAAAGGGCAGCCTTGGCGGAGTCCAACCCTCACTGGAAACGTGTCCGACTTACTGCCGGCAATGCGGACCAAGCTCTGACACTGATTATACAGGGAGCGAACTGCCACAATAAGACAGTCCGTTACCCCATACTCTCTGAGCACTCCCCACAGGACTTCCCGGGGTACACGGTCGAATGCCTTCTCCAAGTCCACAAAGCACATGTAGACTGGTTGGGCAAACTCCCATGCACCCTCAAGGACCCTGCCGAGAGTATAGAGCTGGTCCACAGTTCCACGACCAGGACGAAAACCACACTGTTCCTCCTGAATCCGAGGTTCGACTATCCGGCGTAGCCTCCTCTCCAGTACACCTGAATAGACCTTACCGGGAAGGCTGAGGAGTGTGATCCCACGATAGTTGGAACACATCCTACGGTTCCCCTTCTTAAAGAGAGGAACCACCACCCCGGTCTGCCAATCCAGAGGTACCGCCCCCGATGTCCACGCGATGTTGCAGAGTCTTGTCAACCAAGACAGCCCCACAACATCCAGAGCCTTAAGGAACTCCGGGCGGATCTCATCCACCCCCGGGGCCTTGCCACCGAGGAGCTTTTTAACTACCTCGGCAACCTCAGCCCCAGAAATAGGAGAGCCCACCACAGATTCCACAGGCCCTGCTTCCTCATAGGAAGGCGTGCTGGTAGGATTGAGGAGGTCTTCGAAGTATTCTCTCCACCGATCCACAACATCCGCAGTCGAGGTCAGCAGAGCACCATCCCCACCATACACGGTGTTGACACTGCACTGCTTCCCCTTCCTGAGGCGGCGGATGGTGGTCCAGAATTGCTTTGAAGCCGTCCGGAAGTCTTTTTCCATGGCCTCCCCGAACTCCTCCCATGTCCGAGTTTTTGCCTCCGCGACCGCTGAAGCCGCACACCGCTTGGCCTGTCTGTACCTGTCTGCTGCCTCAGGAGTCCCATGAGCCAAAAGAACCCGATAGGACTCCTTCTTCAGCCTGACGGCATCCCTCACCGCCGGCGTCCACCAACGGGTTCTAGGATTACCGCCACGACAGGCACCAACCACCTTGCGGCCACAGCTCCAATCGGCCGCCTCGACAACAGAGGCACGGAACATCGTCCACTCGGACTCAATGTCCAGCGCCTCCCTCGTGACATTTTCAAAGTTCTTCCGGAGGTGGGTATTGAAACTCTCTCTGACAGGAGACTCTGCCAGGCATTCCCAGCAAACCCTCACAATGCGTTTGGGCCTGCCAGGTCTGTCCGGCATCCTCCCCCACCATCGCAGCCAACTCACCACCAGGTGGTGATCGGTTGAAAGCTCCGCCCCTCTCTTCACCCGAGTGTCCAAAACATGAGACCGCAAATCCGATGACACAACTACAAAGTCGATCATGGAACTGCGGCCTAGGGTGTCCTGGTGCCAAGTGCACATATGGACACCCTTATGTTTGAACATGGTGTTTTTTATCGACAATCTGTGACGAGCACAAAAGTCCAATAACAGAACACCACTCGGGTTCAGATCCGGGCGGCCATTCTTCCCAATCACACCTCTCCAGGTTTCACTGTCGCTGCCAACATGAGCGTTGAAGTCCCCCAGTAGAACGAGGGAATCACCCGGGGGAGCACTCTCCAGTACTCCCTCGAGTGAATCCAAAAAGGGTGGGTACTCTGAGCTGCCGTTTGGCGCGTAAACGCAAACAACAGTCAGGACCCGTCCCCCCCACCCGAAGGCGGAGGGAAGCTACCCTCTCGTCCACCGGGTTGAACTCCAACGTGCAGGCTTTGAGCCGAGGGGCAACAAGAATTGCCACCCCAGCCCGTCGCCTCTCACTGCCGGCAACGCCAGAGTGGAAGAGAGTCCAGCCCCTCTCAAGAGAAGTGGTTCCAGAGCCCTTGCTGTGCGTCGAAGTGAGTCCGACTATATCTAGCCGGAACTTCTCCACCTCACGCACTAGCTCAGGCTCCTTCCCCCCCAGCGAGGTGACGTTCCACGTCCCAAGAGCCAGCTTATGTAGCCGAGGATCGGACCGCCAAGTGCCCTGCCCTCGGCTGCCGCCCAGCTCACACTGCACCCGACCTCTATGGCCCCTGCTATGGGTGGTGAGCCCATTGGAGGGGGGACCCACGTTGCCTCTTCGGGCTGTGCCCGGCCGGGCCCCATGGGGACAGGCCCGACCACCAGGCGCTCGCCATCGTGCCCCACCTCCGGGCCTGGCTCCAGAGGGGGGCCCCGGTGACCCGCGTCCGGGCGAGGGAAATCTGGGTCCTTTGTTAGTGTTCTTCATAGAGGTCTTCGAGTAGTAGTAACAGACACGTTCTTAACAATATGTAATATGTCCAAAATTTACCGTATTTTGATCATTTTAATCAATCTTCAGCGCATTGATTTCTGTTTCCAAAGCAACGCACTTCCAACTCCTGACAACAAATGTATGTCCTACAAACGCGTGTGTGTGTGTTCTAATCATGGCAGAATCGACAACAGACAACGAAGATGACTATTGTTGGACAAATGAGGATTCACAATCTTATATTTTTGAAGCTGAATATACGGAGGATGAACTGCTGCACAAAGGAAGGGTGAGACCTTAGAGCAGATGGAAGCTGAGAGAGTTAGGTCGGCGTGACTTTGACGCTGTCAATGTGGAATTTGGAGACAAGCTATTTTGACATAAATGGAAAAAAGTCCCAGGCCAGCTGGACCAAACGCACGACTGTCCATCGCGAGAGTCACACTTAAATATAAATCATGATACACAGAGCACGTCATGCGTGTTTCTAAACCTACAGTACATATGCTGTCTGGCTAGCTGTGTACAAACAAAACATGAAATGTGGGCTAATACTTTACAGATACTGTAAAATATTAGCCTAGTTCATGTTTTTTCGTCAGTACAGATTGGTGTCCTATCGCACTGTTTTGCATTCCAAACTCAAACGCATTTCGTGTTATTGTAGAAGCTAGCTTATCGCTTGCCATAGTTAGAGTTTACGGCTAATACCGTAGCATTCCGTTGTGTTACTATGCTAGAAAAAGAGTTCCTCAGTGTTAGCTCTTACAATAACAATGTTGCTACAGTTTGGTTATTATACAGGTTAAGGAACGAATGAAGTATTGTTGACGGTTTTTGAATGCATTTTTAAAGTTATTTAGAGGTAGAATTGATTGCTAGCCATCAACAAAAAGCCGATTTTTACATGTTAGAATGCAAAAAAAACAAAAAAACAACCTTTGTGTTCTTGTCTCTCATATGATTGTGAACGATAGGGAAAACCTTTTTTTAAAAGTGCAGTTGATTACATTATGATAGCACAAAATAATATGTATGAAAACACTTCTACAGACATGGTTTAGTAAGTACAGATTGTTTTAGTTATATAGTAAACATTACAAATGTTGCTTGGAGTGATGTTAGAAGAATCCTTTCCACCAGAAACGCTATAGACTAATACAGTGGTAGATGAAACGGGATATACTTCCGGTTCGAGGCGCAAAACAGGAAGCACATTTTTAACCAGCATCACCTGCAGTAAGAAAACTCGTCCAAAAGATGGCGTAATAGCACAAACAATAACACATCTTTTTAGTGTCTGTCTCTGTTTTATGAAAACTATTTGTTGAATACGAAACATTATGGCCGTAAGCGAAGAAAAGTCCATAAATTAGCCACACCATTTTATAGGCCTCAGGGTACAAAGCATAGGAAAAAAAAATAGCGTTTTATATTCCGGAATATCAGTAGTCTTGTGTTTTCGTATGACATTTTATACTTTTATGTAACTGAGCTGCTGCGCAAATTTTTTTGGTATGTTTGGACTACAATAACAATAAACACCTTTCGCACACGCACAATCTTTCTTCCGGTGGCTAACAATATATATATTTTTAAATGGGTTAATCTATGTTAATACTGCCATGCTTATCGTTTCAAGTTTATTTTGCCTGAGCAGTAAGTTTGAATGCTGTGTAACTAGACACTAGTTATGTTGCTAATGTCGTTTTACGCTGTTTAGCGACAATAATGACGTTGACAATCCTACAACACGTCAACATAAACGGATCCCGAAATAACACCTTTGGATCTAAACTTCTATGTCGAAAAAAGCGGTGATGTTGACTGAAGCGGGCACCTAATGATGAAGTTAGGTATTCTACAACCCATGGTAATAAATGGACCCAACTTTTTATAGAATTGACATTTTTGGATCTCACATTTTATGTTGACTTAAACAGGCAGTTTTTAGAAAGGCTGGGCGATAAAACAATATATTTATCGCGATAGATATTTATCGATATCCATAAAAAATGCGATTGATAAAAGGTTGGATTATTATTTTCCTTCTTCGTCCGAAGAAAGTGGAAGTTGTGAAGCAAGGTTGGTTGCATGAACAAAGGCACTTGCTTTCTGGTAATTAAGCAACGCAGGAAGTGATCACTGATCAATGGGAGTGACGTGGTAACAGCCAATCAGGTAATGGTATCAACTATCAAGTTTGGTTGCACCATCTTGTTGTCTAGCGGTTGATTCTTCACATTGAGTGAGAAGAGAAAGTAAAAATGATGAAATTGTGGATAAAACGGGGAAAAAACACCTCAACAGTATGGCAATTTTTGGGATTTTTAAAAAACGGACCGTAGTGATGCAAGGCGCTCGTCCCCACCAAGACCGCTAATGCCACACCACCTTAGCCGCGCTCACCCTTTAAAGCACAGCTGTAACTTTCTGGCACTAAACCTGCAGAAAAGAGTTATTCTCAAGTTTCTCTGTGTTTACATTTTTACACTTTGTAACATTTTGTTACACTTTATTAAGCATTTCTTAGATATTCCTTATTTGTTCACTTTCATTTTAAGAGGTTATTGTTAAGTGTTCAATATGATTTTTACAATTTTTTAAAAATTGATTAAGTGTTTTCCTTGCTTGTCTTGACATTTCCTTTCTGTCTTGATAGCTGAGGGGATTATAATCAGAGGAAGGTTACATTTTAAATGAAAATGTTTCCTTTTAATATTTTTTTTTCCTTAATAATTGTTGATATACATTGATATAAAACACTTAAATCATGAAACAGTTTTCAGACATATCGCCCAGTCGTAGTTTTTAGTAAGAAGAACACGGTGGACCAGGACTTGGTGAGTTTGTCCACAAAGACAGGCTGTGGACCTAAAAGAGTTCCATGTATTTTTTTCATTCGTTACCAGTTCTTATTGAGTTTTCACAAAGAAAAAGTGAAATTCCTAGAAATCATTTGATGCTCGCTGATCTTAGGTCACTCGTGACATCAAGCAGGATAGGGATTCAAACAGTCAATTTTTTTTCCTTGAAATGTTGGTCCCATTTTACATTGTACAACTTAAGAGGCATTCGACTGTATATTATTGGTATTCACACATTTGTGTGCCAGAGTCATTGATTTATCCTTTCTGTTTATTCAAGTGAAACTACAACTACTGCCAATCACCTACTACACTGTGTAATATTGAGGGAGTCTGGACACCGCATAGTCTGCTAGTAGTTTGTCACCTCGAGGAAATAAAATTGGTTAATCAGTTCCTCAGGCAATGAGTACTTTGTAGCCCTGCAGCAAGATAAGAGAATTAAAGGGCCTTTGTCCCTGACAGTGCATTTGATGCAGCATAATTGTCTTTCACAGCTGTGTTTTTTTTTGCACATAACTGCCTATCATCAAATAAGTGAATAAATAAAAGTAAATAAATACAATATGAAGCTTCACAAACAATATGTGTTTCCCTCTGTCTTAAAAGAGCCATTTGATGATGCCATAGGGGTCTCTGGGCCAGTCCCAATGACGGCAGCGCCCCCTCTGGTGGAGCAGTTGCAGTGCGAGACCTGGTTCCATGGCAGCTTAAGTCGCAGGGAATCTGAGAGGTTGCTGAGCCGCGACGGAGACTTTCTGGTTCGAGAGTCGGGAACCACACCCGGGCAATATGTCCTTACGGGGCAGCAGGGCGGACAGCCCAAACACCTGCTTCTAGTCGACCCCGAGGGAGTGGTGAGTAAAGCAGGGATTTTTTAATATATCCAAGTTTACATGTCAACAATTCGTTGTACCTGAATTTTTATTTGCTGACTGGTTATCTTTAAACTGATGCATGAAAAGATATTAATTTGAAAAATGGAGACAAAAAGTTTCATGTATAAAATGGTTGGATACGGCTGCTTTCCCATGTAAGGCCATGCAATACAATGAGTGGTTTATTGAATCTGCAGTTTCAATGTCAACGTAAAAACAGCTGCTATTAATAAAAATGTTTTAGTTTCCGTTCCATCGACACTTGGCCCCTACTAGCTTATAGGCTCGCTGGAGGATCACAGTTCAAAGGGACATGACATACAGTATCTACAGCTAGTCATAGCTGTGATTAGTACACATTGTAACTCCTCCCACAAGTCAAAACTCAGCCAATCAAATGGTTAATTCAGGCAAGCTTCCTAATTATTTTACAAATAACTTACTTTATTTGATTAATCTCTAATAAAAAAAAAAAAAAGTAATCACCCTTGAATTATTCAGCATGTCCTGTAAAAATTGTTTCTATTTTTGAGATATCACAATATATAATGTTTTTATTTGAATACAAAATGAAGAAATGTTTATTTAGGGATTCTAATTCTGATTTTAAAAAGTATTTGTTTCATTTTTTTGTATAATTTATATTTTATATCTATTTATTCTAAAAAATAAAAAATAAATGCATATTGTTGGTGGACCATATCTTTGTTCTATACATTAGTTCATTAATTATAATTATTAAATTTAATTAAATGAATAAATACATTTATTCAAAAATGAACAAATATTTTTCGAAGACTAAAATATTATTTTTATATATTTTTTAAATTTGTATCCAGTTATTACATTTTTAGATGACTAAAACACATTGGAACAATCGTATTTGATTACTATTTATAACCATTTTTACTTTACAAAACAAACATAATTTTATTTAATTAATCTTCCATTCATTTGTGATACTTTTATTAATTTGTCAAACATCAACAATTAATATTGTTGGAAGACAACAATAAGTGAATTTTAATTATATATTAAATGCATTTTATATTTGATTTGACAGTCAGTTGCTGTTGACACACTGTATGCAATATATGCTAATACTGCTGCTTGCTCTGACTTATTTTCAGGCTGTATTACAATGAGTGTTACATATTCCAGACTTTGGTTTGAATACATTTTCATAAACTCAAAGATTTTTGAAATTGCTTTTCAAAAGTGTGGCACAGTGAGCCTCACCTCGGAAAATGTAACACAGTTCACTAAACCTGACAATCTTGATTTTCTGGAGCTTATATTGTGGCATTTTCTGCTCACCCCAGACTGCGTTTACCCTCTCATCATAGGAGCTCAATTATAAACAACTAGATGAAGCAATTTCTGTAGAGATTGCGTGTGAATGCCCCAATGCTGAAGCAGAACTGAAATGCTGAAGGGATGTTGAAAATGTTTGAAAGTAGGGATGGTTTGAATATTGAAGAGCTGATGCTCAAATTAACTGCTGGTGGAAATAGAATGAATGCCAGAAATGGTTTAACTGAGAAATGGTTTGAAGATCGGAAACTACTGAAACATAGTATGAATATTGAAATGTTAAATAATAGTAGGAATCAAACTATATGACTTAGTTGTATGGCTGCAAAATTAGCTAAAATACTTAGCATGCTAAGGTTAACATATTTATTTAACCCGCCAGTTTCAGTCCATGGTTTTGGTCCACCTGAGACTCGAACCTGAGAGACGAGTGTTCTAGGTACAGAGCTAAACCCCGGAGTGTTCAGACCAGTGCACTATTTTTTAAAGGGGAACTGCACTTTTTTATTTAATTTCACCTAACGTTCACAGTCAATATAAGAGACAAGAGGACAAAAGGTGTTTTTTTCTCGCTTTCTAACATAATAATCGGCTCGTTCTTGGTGGCTAGCAATGCAACTAATGGGAACAATAAGTTTTACCTCTAAATCACTATAAAAACACATTCAAAACTCGTCAACAATACTTTATTAAGCTCCGTAACCTGTGTAATAACCAAGCTATAGCAACATAGTTATTGTAAGAGCAAACACTGAGGAAGTCTTTTTCTAGCGTACTAACACATCGGCGTGCTACGGTATTAGCATGAGAAGCTAACTACGTAAAGAAATGAGCTAGCTTCTGCGTCAGCACGAAACACGTTTGAATTTGTAATGCACAACAGTGCGATAAGACACCAATCTGTACTGACTGAAAACCATGAACAGTCACATTACAGTAGAGATGTCCGATAATATCGGACTGCCGATATCATCGGCCGATAAATGCTTTAAAATGTAATATCGGAAATGATCGGTATCGGTTTCAAAAAGTAAAATTTATGACTTTTTAAAACGCCGCTATACAGAGTGGTACACGGACAAGGGGGGAGTACTGAGCAGTTGCGTCTCCCAGTCATACTTGCCAACCCTCCCGATTTTCCCGGGAGTCTCCCGAATTTCAGTGCCCCTCCCGAAAGTCTCCCGGGGCAACCATTCTCCCGAATTTCTCCCGATTTCCACCCAGACAACAATATTGGGGGCGTGCCTTAAAGGCACTGCCTTTGTGTGTCGGCCCAATCACATAATATCTACGGCTTTTCACACACAAGTGCAATGCATACTTGGTCAACAGCCATACAGGTCACACTGAGGGTGGCCGTATAAACAACTTTAACACTGTTACAAATATGCGCCACACTGTGAACCCACACCAAACAAGAATGACAAACACATTTCGGGAGAACATCCGCACCGTTACACAACATAAACACAACGGAACACTTACCCAGAACCTCTTGCAGCACTAACTCTTCCGGGACGCTACAATATACACCCCCCGCTACCCCCCCAACCCCGCCCACCTCAACCTCCCCATGCTCTCTCAGGGAGAGCATGTCCCAAATTCCAAGCTGCTGTTTTGAGGCATGTTAAAAAAAATTATGCACTTTGTGACTTCAATAATAAATATGGCAGTGCCATGTTGGCATTTTTTTCCATAACTTGAGTTGATTTATTTTGTAAAACCTTGTTACATTGTTTAATGCATCCAGCGGGGCATCACAACAAAATTAGGCATAATAATATGTTAATTCCACCACTGTATATATCGGTATCGGTTGACATCGGAACCGGTAATTAAGAGTTGGAAAATATCGGGATATCGGCAAAAAAGCCATTATCGGACATCTCTATATTAAAGTATCTGTAAAGTATTAGCGCACATTTCATGTTTTGTTTGTACACAGCTAGCTCGACAGTGTATGTACTGTAGTGTACGGTGATGTGCTGCATAAATCATGATCAATAGTATAGTGACTTACTCGATGGACAAGTTGTCCGTTTGGTCAAGCTGGACGGGGACGTTTCCAGTTGATTTTGGCATAATTTTGCATAGCTTGGCTCAAAAGTTCCAGATTTGCAGCGTGACCAAGTCATACTTTCTCGGCTTCCGTCTTCTCCAACGTTTCAGCGTCTTCTTTGTGCTCGCTTCTATAAGCAGTAGTTCATCCTCTGTATATTTAGTTTCAAAGGATAAAGTTGTGAATCCTCATTTGTCCAAAAATAGGCATCTTTGTTGTCTGTTGCCAAGTTTGCCATGATTAGAAAACACACTTGCGTTTGATTCCGGGAGTATAAGAACATATTTGTTGCAGGAAGTCAGAAGCGCGCTGCCATGGAAACAGACAAATGCGCCGAAGAATGTGCATAAATGACAAAAATACGGTAAATATTGTACATATTACATATTGTTATGAACGTGTCTGTTACTACATTATACATAGACTTGCAGTGTGAATATAAAACGTTGATGGAGGGTATTGAAGTTGTTTTAAAGGCTTTGAAGGCTACAACAGTGACTCCCATTAGCCGCATTTTGCAAGCGTTTTTTATCATCTTTAAAATCCTGAAATTAAAAGAAAAAGACGTGTGTTCTTGTCTCTCATAATGATCGTGTACGATAGGCAAAATTCCAAAAAAAAGTGCAGTTCCCCTCTAATGTTGACAGGAAGTGATACAAAGTTTACAAGTACACGTATGTACCCATAATGCATCGCTGTGACAGTTCTACGTCTTTGGCTAAATTTGGGGATGAATCAATGTTTTTTATATACAATAAAATATATTACCTGACATTTATTTGAAAACAAGCTTAATTTTAGGGAAAACAGTTTCAAACCATAACTATGAGAAATCAATACTCTCCCCTAGGGGTTGGACAACTAATGCGGCTTAGTGTATAGAGCTTAGTGTATAGAGTGGCCGACTTGCAACCTGAGGGTTACCAGTTTGATCCTGGCCTGGATCATGTGATGTATGCCCGAGCAAAACACCGAACCCCTAACAGCTTGTATTGCGGCTTGTGCCATTAGTGAATGTGTGTGTGTGTGTGTGTGTGTGTGTGTGTGTGTGTGTGTGTGTGTGTGTGTGTGTGTGTGTGTGTGTGTGTGTGTGTGTGTGTGTGTGTGTGTGTGTGTGTGTGTGTGTGTGTGTGTGTGTGTGTGTGTGTGTGTGTGTGAGAGTGTGAATGTATAATGTAAAGTGCTTTGGGTATCATTCCAGGTATAGTGAAGCGCTAGATAAACAGAGCATTTACCATCGACCAACACATTAACGTAAGAAAAATAACTCAAAATTTATTGAAGACAATAGAATAACCAAATAATGCCTACAAGCGGTAAAGCTAATAAAGCATGAACTACAAAGATGGCCGCCACTGCGTACTCTTAATGCAACAGGGCAGCATGACATTGGTACACATAATGCACTGCTGCAACAGTACTGCGTTTTGTGCTAATGTCGGACTAAATCAAGGTATTTTCTACTACTACAAAGTATTTGGCCACCCATCCAAATGATGAGAATCAGGTGTCCTAATCACTTGGCCTGGTGTATAAAATCAAGCACTCAGACATGGAGACTGTTTCTACAAACATTTGTGAAAGAATGGGCCGCTCTCAGTGATTTCCAGCGTGGAACTGTCATAGGATGCCACCTGTGCAACAAATCCAGTCGTGAAATTTCCTTGCTCCTAAATATTGCAAAGTCAACTTTAATATAAGAAAAGTGAAGAGTTGGGAACAACAGCAACTCAGCGTTAGGCCACGTAAACTGACAGAGAGGGATCAGCGGATGCTGAAGCGCATAGTGCAAAGACTTTCTGCACAGTCAGTTGCTACAGAGCTCCAAACTTCATGTGACCTTCCAATTAGCCCACGTACAGTACGCGGAGAGCTTCATGGAATGGGTTTCCATGGCCGGGCAGCTGCATCTAAACCATACATCACCAAGTCCAATGCGAAGCTTGGGATGCAGTGGTGTAAAGCACGTCGCCACTGGACTCTAGAGCAGTGGAGACGCGTTCTTTGGAGTGATGAATCACGCTTTTCCATCTGGCAATCTGATGGACCAGTCTGGGTTTGGAGGTTGCCAGGAGAACGCTACATTTCGGACTGCATTGTGCCGAGTGTGAAATTTGGTGGAGGAGGAATTATGGTGTGGGGTTAGTTTTTCAGGAGTTTGGCTTGGCCCCTTAGTTCCAGTGAAAGGAACTTTGAATGCTCCAGGATACCAAAACATTTTGGACAATTCCATTGGATGGCACTTCAAGTTAATATGTGAGTAAAGACAGGTGGCCAAATACTTTTGGCGATATAGTGTATATTTCCTGATAGTGTGGAACATTCCCTTGCAGTCAAGGTGAGTTTTAGGGAGGGGATGTTAAAACCGTAAGTAAGAATGGTTGCAGGAGTACCAATTATTTTGTCCGTATTGTGGAAAACATGGATGCTGGCAAAAACCGTAAAAACGCAAACGGTTGAAATAAATTGAAAAATGTGGGAGGAGTAACTGAAGTCACCTTACAACAGACCTGGGCAAATTAAGGCCCGGGGGCAGCATGCGGCCCGTTAAGCTTTTCAATCTGGCCCGCCGGACCTTCCCAAATAATTTTTTGATATCCTTAAGATGGAAAGTGTAGCTGTCATTATGATGTGCAGTGATGTTTTCAAATGACCGTAAGTCTTGAACTATACAAAGTATGTCAATGGTTGGATTCTGCGCTTTTGCAACGTTCATATGTTGTCAATATTCAGTGTTTTATCGTTCATAGTTAATATTAGAGATGTCCGATAATGGCTTTTTTGCTGATATCCGATATTCCGATATAGTCCAACTCTTAATTACTGATTCCGATATCAACCGATACCGATATATACAGTCGTGGAATTAACATATTATTATGCCTAATTTTGTCGTGATGCCTCGCTGGATGCATTAAACAATGTAACAAGGTTTTCCGAAATAAATCAACTCAAGTTATGGAAAAAAATGCCAACATGGCACTGCCATATTTATTATTGAAGTCACAAAGTGCATTATTTTTTTTTAACATGCCTTAAAACAGCAGCTTGGAATTTGGGACATGCTCTCCCTGAGAAAGCATGAGGAGGTTGAGGTGGGCGGGGTTGAGGTGGGGGGTGGGGGGGCAGGGGGTAGCGTGTGGTGTATATTGTAGCGTCCCGGAAGAGTTAGTGCTGCAAGGGGTTCTGGGTATTTGTTCTGTTGTGTTTATGTTGTGTTACAGTGCGGATGTTCTCCCGAAATGTGTTTATCATTCTTGTTTGGTGTGGGTTCACAGTGCGGCGCATATTTGTAACAGTGTTAAAGTTGTTTATACAGCCACCCTCAGTGTGACCTGTATGGCTGTTGACCAAGTATGCATTGCATTGCATTCACTTGTGAGTGTGTCATAAACCGTAGATATTATGTGACTGGGCCGTCACGCAAAGGCAGGGCCTTCAAGGTTTATTGACGCTCTGTACTTCTCCCTATGTCCGTGTACACAGCGGCGTTTTAAAAAGTCATACATTTTACTTTTTAAAACCTATACCGATAATTTCCGATATTACATTTTTAAAGCATTTTTTGGCCGATAATATCGGCAGTCTGATATTATCGGACATCTCTAGTTAATATTTTAAATCCCACATTCTTTATTTTCATGTACATTCTGGGTGTCTCATTCAGTAAAAAAAATTAAAATGTCTGTCATAACGTTTTTAGCATTCAATCAGACATTATTGTGAGGTTCCTAAAAGTTAAAGTTAAAGTACCAATGATTGTCACACACACACACACACTAGGTGTGGTGAAATTTGTCCTCTGCATTTGACCCATCCCCTTGTTCACCCCCTGGGAGGTGAGGGGAGCAGTGGGCAGCAGCGGTGCCGCGCCCGGGAATCATTTTTGGTGATTTAACCCCCAATTCCAACCCTTGATGCTGAGTGCCAAGCAGGGAGGTAATGGGTCCCATTTTTATAGTCTTTGGTGTGACTCGACGGGGTTTGAACCCACAACCTACCGATCTCAGGGTGGACACTCTATCCACTAGGCCACTGAGTAGGTGTAGTAAAAATAGATGTACCGGCCACCAGACATATTTTTGTCTCTAAATTTGGCCCCCCCGAGGCAAAGTAATTGCCCAGGCCTGCCTTACAAGGTTTGAAACAATGTTTTTCTTTATTTCGCTTTAGCTGCTGCGCCTCCACTATGTTTTTTAAATGTAAAAAAAATTCATAAAGCCCGCTAACAAAACTTCTTGCAGTCACAGATAGCACCCTACATGCAATAATGCACTTTATTTGGCCATGGTATGAATGAAAACATGTTTTCTACTCATAGGTTCGCACGAAAGACCATCGGTTCGAGAGCGTGAGTCACCTGATCAGCTACCACATGGACAACAGACTCCCCATCGTGTCGGCGGGGAGCGAAGTGTGTCTGCAACAGCCAGTAGAGCGCCGAGCCTGATGGTCCCCGTCCAAAAACGCAACATGGCTCTACCACAGACAACCACGTTCACTTCAGACGTAAAACACAAAGAACGCCCGGAAGAGAGCGAGGGATCTCCGACCAATGCTGCTGTTGTAAACCAAACTGTGAAGTGCAGCAGGCAGGAGAAGCACTGCTGGCAACTGTGAAGCAGGGACGAGAGAGGGGCAACGAAAACATGCAAAAAAGAATGTCTTAATTTGTAGGAGTGAAGATGAAGTGGATGCTTGGATCGGTGTACAAATGGAAAGGAAAACATGAGCTTGCATGCTTTCATTGTGCGACGTCGAGCGCAAAAAAAAAAAAACACAAGTTGCACGGCTATTTTTTCATTCTTAAACACAAACAATCCCTTCAATGATGCAGCAGAAACCTTGGACATCATTTCCACCCCTTAAGGACGTACGATGAGCACGTATGCAAACCCAGGACCGCTTTGCCATCTCCATGTATGTTTTTTATTTGATATTTGATGTCAATGCAGTTCACAGGAGGGACTTTGCATCACCCATCGCGCCAAAGAACATGAACACAGAGAGACGCCGCGAGTCCAATTAGCGGCGATGCAAATAAACCCGGCTTTAGTGCTCTTGAACGCATCACCGGTTAACGGAAATGATGTCACAAGCAATGTTGAAACACGCCAGGCTACTTTCGTGTATGTGTTTGCTTGACAATCTATCGCGGGGGTTCACAAAGCTACTAAAATACAATGCAGTCGATCAATAAGCCTTATGCAAAAAGAAGACTGTTTTACTTCCTTTCAAAAGTCAGGGAAGCGAAGGAAACCCTCATCTATGGGCTTGGAATCATGAATATAGCAAACTGCTCGGCACATACCTGTCAACCTTTTCCTGTTATCGAGCCTTTCTTGCCCAACCTTTTGTTATCCATGTTTTGTCACGAATTTAGCTGCCGTCTCCTTTTATTTTCTTTATTCTCCAATGCGGATTTGACAGGTATGTGAACAGCTTTAACAACGCTGCGTGTCATATTGACTGCTCAGCGCCTAGTTTTGTGTCATGTGATGTTTGAATGCCGACTACGCTGCAAAAAAAAACTTAAATCAAGGTTAAAGAAAAGGTGGCTAAATGGAAGCTGGTGGTAAGTTATTTACATTTTTTGTGCTTAAATCATGATTTCGAGTGCATGAGAAATTTGAACAAGTATATTGCACAACACAGCAGCAACAGAACAAGTGTTGTAATGCAATTAAGTGAGAAAATGGATGGATGGTATACAGAGATGGGTAAAGCTGCCACTCATGATACTTAAAATCAAAGTGACCAATCGTTGAACGCAAGCTTACTTTATTGACAAGCGAGCGCCACAGCAGATTCTGCAGTACCCGAAGGAGATGTAGCCAAATGATATAGCTCTTTCTGTTCCAGTTCTTATAACCCAAAATGGTGTCCTTCTCAGGTCTTTGGGTTCATGGTACCAAAATTGACTCCATCAGGCCCATGTAAGGTGCAAGTTCCTAGCATCTGGCGAAGGTCCTAACTAAGCTTTGACATTGGCTCGGTGAGTAGACTGGTACTCGTGGACTCGGTTGCTAGTGTGAAATGTTTTATCCATATGTGCATGTCACACTTAATGGATACACTTTACTACACACCCCGTTTCCATATGAGTTGGGAAATTGTGTTAGATGTAAATATAAACGGAATACAATGATTTGCAAATCCTTTTCAACCCATATTCAATTGAATGCACTACAAAGACAAGATATTTGATGTTCAAACTCATAAACTTTTTTTTTTTTGTGCAAATAATAATTAACTTAGAATTTCATGGCTGCAACATGTGCCAAAGTAGTTGGGAAAGGGAATGTTCACCACTGTGTTACATGGCCTTTCCTTTTAACAACACTCAGTAAACGTTTGGGAACTGAGGAGACACATTTTTTAAGCTTCTCAGGTGGAATTATTTCCCATTCTTGCTTGATGTACAGCTTAAGTTGTTCAACAGTCTGGGGGTCTCCGTTGTGGTATTTTAGGCTTCATAATGCGCCACACCTTTTCAGTGGGAGACAGGTCTGGACTACAGGCAGGCAAGTCTAGTACCCGCAATCTTTTACTATGAAGCCTATGTCTTGCTGAAATAAGCAGGGGCGTCCATGGTAACGTTGCTTGGATGGCAACATATGTTGCTCCAAAACCTGCATGTACCTTTCAGCATTAATGGTGCCTTCACAGATGTGTAAGTTACCCATGTCTTGGGCACTAATACACCCCCAAACCATCACAGATGCTGGCTTTTCAACTTTGCGCCTATAACAATCTGGATGGTTCTTTTCCTCTTTGGTCCGGAGGACACGACGTCCACAGTTTCCAAAAACAATTTGAAATGTGGACTCGTCAGACCACAGAACACTTTTCCACTTTGTATCAGTCCATCTTAGATGAGCTCAGGCCCAGCGAAGCCGACGGCGTTTCTGGGTGTTGTAGTTAAACGGTTTTCGCCTTGCATAGGAGAGTTTTAACTTGCACTTAGAGATGTAGCGACCAACTGTAGTTACTGACAGTGGTTTTTTGAAATGTTCCTGAGACCATGTGGTGATATCCTTTACACACTGATGTCGCTTGTTGATGCAGTACAGCCTGAGGGATCCAAGGTCACGGGCTTAGCTGCTTACGTGCAGTGATTTCTCCAGATTCTCTGAACCCTTTGATGATATTACGGGCCGTAGATGGTGAAATCCCTAAATTCCTAGCAATAGCTGGTTGAGAGAGGTTTTTCTTAAACTGTTCAACAATTTGCTCACACATTTGTTGACAAAGTGGTGACCCTCGCCCCATCCTTGTTTGTGAATAACTGAGCATTTCATGGAATCTACTTTTATACCCAATCATGGCACCCACCTGTTCCCAATTTGCCTGTTCACCTGTGGGACGTTCCAAATAAGTGTTTGATGAGCATTCCTCAACTTTATCAGTATTTATTGCCACCTTTCCAAACTTCTTTGTCACGTGTTGCTGGCATCAAATTCTAAAGTTAATGATTTTTTTTTTTTTATCAGTTTGAACATCAAATATGTTGTCTTTGTAGCATATTCAACTGATTATGGGTTGAAAATGATTTGCAAATCATTGTATTCCGTTTATATTTACATCTAACACAATTTCCCAACTCATATGGAAACGGGGTTTGTACTTGCACACAAAGACATACCACTGTTTACAAGAATAGCTGCCTAAGGAACGTATATCTTCCACATGTTATTTTGTAGGCTAGCAGATACTACACAACTACAGTTCTGCCATATTGTGGAGTTAAAAAAAATGGTTAATCAGAAGTTTGCCTCCAAGCCTTATTTTTTTAGACCAGGCGCAACTCAGACACTACGTGACACATGATTTAAGGTGTGCAAATTTGACTTAAAATACAAAAATATAAATTTGTATTGTTTTTTAACCTTGCTTGGGTTTGAGTTTTTGCAGTGTAGTGCATGTGAGTAAGTACGGCAGGGCTGGACAACTGACAGCTTTTGTCTCGGCCAATGAGAGCGTTCGATGCGGGCCGCTATATGCAGTTCTACAAAGTGACTAAAACACTGATTATATTTGTCCATACATTTATCACCACCCCTGATAGAAAAAAGCCCCGCCTCTTTCAAAAGTGCTGTTTTCCCCACTTTTTGCTGGACATTGCTTCACATTGTAGTGTTGATGATGTTGTTGTTGTTTTTTTTACGATATCTTTCTAATCGTGCCTTGTTTCTTCAACGCAGTCACCTTACGTACTTAA